>NW_009798278.1:236596-250308 GCF_000520075.1 Aphanomyces astaci | reverse complement strand
CAGTCCAACGATTGGTATGAGGTTATAAGAATGGGCACCAGTGTTCATGATCAAAAAGCAGTGCGATGAATAGTAGAAGGAATTGTTGTTGCCTGAATATTCGAATTTGAACAAGTGAGTTTTCACGTCGGAACGTTGCGAAATCTGGTCACTCGTAAATCAAGTTTTACAACTCACACAAGGAGTTGACCAGAACAGTGAGCAAGTGCACTTTCAGATATTTCAACACGTGTGTAGATTCAACATCCATAGACAGAGTTTGATCAACGCGCTCCTTCGACATATTTTAGGCGATGGAATGGAATGTAACCGCGCAGTGTGAGTGCGACAGGCTCGAGTTCCGACCAAAAGCTCCAATGTGTTCCGACGTGATGGAGCTCTAAGATTCGAACTACCGTTGGTAGTAGTAACCGGCACCGTAACCAAATTATGTATCGGAAAGCTTCAAGAGATCATGCTTGTTGTTGTTGTTCCAGTGGCATATTTCGTCGCCAGCGCGAATTGACACAGTAAGGCACTCCATTTGGAGTCAAGCGTGCGTTGGCGAGCAAGTTTCATCAGTCGCCATCCACAACTCCAAATTGTCCCGGGTCGGAGTAGTGGATGCGACAATATGGAGCATCCTAGGGTGTGCGAAACGGCGTGAGTACTCCGACCCGGGACAATTTGAAACGTTCCGACGTTTGATAGATCGAAGTTGCCCTTTGAGTTTGAGCCTTGATGGCGACTGATGAAACTTGCTCGCCAACGCACGCTTGACTCCAAATGGAGTGCCTTACTGTGTCAATTCGCGCTGGCGACGAAATATGCCACTGGAACAACAACAACAAGCATGATCTCTTGAAGCTTTCCGATACATAATTTGGTTACGGTGCCGGTTACTACTACCAACGGTAGTTCGAATCTTAGAGCTCCATCACGTCGGAACACATTGGAGCTTTTGGTCGGAACTCGAGCCTGTCGCACTCACACTGCGCGGTTACATTCCATTCCATCGCCTAAAATATGTCGAAGGAGCGCGTTGATCAAACTCTGTCTATGGATGTTGAATCTACACACGTGTTGAAATATCTGAAAGTGCACTTGCTCACTGTTCTGGTCAACTCCTTGTGTGAGTTGTAAAACTTGATTTACGAGTGACCAGATTTCGCAACGTTCCGACGTGAAAACTCACTTGTTCAAATTCGAATATTCAGGCAACAACAATTCCTTCTACTATTCATCGCACTGCTTTTTGATCATGAACACTGGTGCCCATTCTTATAACCTCATACCAATCGTTGGACTGAAGCGTTCGAATGCACCTTCACCTTGAGGAAGGGAGTGGTGGGGGTGTTGTCAAAAACAATGCACGTAACCAAATCGGATCGATGACCCCGGCGCCCCACCCCTTCTAGGAGGTGATAAGCTTAGTTCTGTTTGGTAAACCCAGCTCCAAACATATTGTCACTCTCAGCCTCAAGGTACAATCAGCATCGTTTAAACATTGACGTCAACGGCGCCTGCCATCGCCCCTGTTCCGACGTCATTCGCTTTGAAACGTTTCGACACACCGAAGAGAAGGATCGAAGTTCAGCGAGAGGGCCACAAGCAATCTTATGTGGGAAGAAAAACGCAGCAACATGTATTCACGTGCTATAACGGTGCTCGCCTGTGCCTGGTCACGTGGTTTGATTTATGCCAAATGAGACCAAGTCATGCAGTGAACCAACCCCCCAAGCCCTCCAGTGGCAAGATGGAGTATCAGCAAGTGGAAGTGCAATTTGGATGTTTGCGAGGGCTCTTGGGACTTGCTGACCGTAGTTACACTTCTATTTCTATGCGCCAATCGACAAGAGCTACAGCGGTGGAACGATAAGGAGGAGTGCTAACACGACGAACGTTGTATTTTATCCTTGTCCCCAAGGCCAGGCTTCGCGCAACGATGGCCAATTGACGTTTATGGATGCAATCTGCCAGGCACGGTGGCTGGACACTCGGTACTTCCGCTGCCTTGAGATTCAAACTCCACTCAACGATCCGACGTATCTTTGTTTTGTTCCGTCCTACCTTTGGCCGTTCCGACATGCATGTATCCTAGGGCATGGTTGAACCTTGGCATTCGTAGTATTGCGGGACAACTTCGTGTTGTGGGTGGCAGCGATGTTGCATTTGAAACAAAAACAACGTAACTGGTTTTGTAACTGGCGCCGGTTATCGGCATCTTTCACCTGCTAATCGTATTCCATGTCTAAATTGGCGGCTCTACAGTAGGCAAGATGTCTGGGCCCCAGTTTTCATTCAATTTTATCACTCGTCCCCCACAATCCCCCGTGCACATCATGTTCACCCGATGCCCCGTGAAACTGGACGCCCAAGCGATGTCCAAAGGACTACACTACGTTGTAAATCAAGCCAAAGAGCATCGCCGGCGAGGCCCCAACAAGTCCAACCAGCTTCAACTCAACAAATCCATGACCGAACGAGGTCTGTCGATACTAGCGTCCCCCATTAGCATCCAGTCGGCCAACAACCAATTCATCAACGCCGTGACTTCCACGTGGCCTAACGTGGACCTCGACATGCAACAACGCCTGCAAGATGCGTCTAAGCCCCCCCCTATGAGCAACTCGTTCGCCCCTTTGGCCCTCCACGACCTCGTGCGAGTCATCGAAGAAGAGATCCAACTCCACGACGGTCCCATCACACTAGAGAAGAAGGACGCAATCCACCAAGCCTTGGCTGCCTTCGACGGCAACATGAACGACCTCCAGCCCTTTATCAACTTTGATCGGACGCGAAACTACACGCGCAACCTCGTGGCCACCGACAACATGTCCTATTCGCTCATCGTGCTGTGCTGGAACAAGGGCAAGTACAGCCCCATTCACGACCACCCGTCCGATGGCTGCTGGATTCGACACATCCAGGGAATCGTCAACGAAGTTCGCTACGAAAGCGACGGCGAGGCGCTCGTGGAGTCGGCGAACGCGCTCATTTCTCACGGCGTGTCGTACATGGACGACTCGCTGGGTCTGCACAAAGTGGGCAACCCCAGCGAAGACGTCGACGCGATCACATTGCACTTGTACGCGCCACCGTTTGACCAGTGCCGACTGTGGCACGACCCCCAGGATGCGACCAACGCTACCACAGCCATCGCCACCTACGACACCATGTTTGGAAATCGACCAGTGTAGTTTGCGTGGAGAGGTCAAGCTCAGTAATTTAATATTTGTTGCGACCCAACGTTACAGCGACTAGATAATCTGGAGTACGCGACATCATACTGTTATGGGTAGGCGGTTGTGTGTTTCTGCAGTACGTATTGTATTGCAACAAGAGCATGCCTCAATATGTGATGAACTGTAGACTAACAACAACAGTAGCTTCACTCAGACAAGGAGCAAACACCCAGGTCAACTGAATTTCCCCTGATTATGAGCTTTGCATTCAACAACGAGTCGAATCGTAAGTAGCACATTGGAGACTATGATGCCACAAGATCAGCGACGACGTTAGATATATGATGCCTCTAATAATTCCCGTATTCAGAGTCATATCTACAATGCCCAATGGTAGCGTTGGTCGCGTCCGGGGTGTCGTGCCACAGTCGGCACTGGTCAAACGGTGGTGTGTACAAGTGCAATGTGATCGCGTCGACGTCTTGCAATATTTGCCAAAAACTTGACGTTTTATGGTGCATGTCATCTAAAAGCTTCCAACTGGCCAAATCGAAGAGTTGAGGTTTTATTATTTAACGTACATTAATTGTTCGATTTCATGCGTTTTATCACTGGACATCCTCCGGATATTATATACGGATAAGAGTCACATACAAAAATCAAGATACATCGCAGCGGCTACCCCTATGGCCAAATATCCAAACGCCCATGTAAAATACCGCTAGGTTAAATATCTATTTCAGGACCAATTCATCACCAAATTTGAATATGAGACGTAGAATTTCTTCGCCACATTGAGATCTATCGATTCTACGTCTCAATTTGCTGAAATTTTGAGTAATGAATATGAAATAGAAGTCAGAAAATTTTGTGAAAGTTGGTAGTTTATACTTGTAGATGACGCCCACCATATGACAGAATATAAATGCAGCTCTGAGCTTCATATTTTATATTCTGAATTCTTCCATTCCCAGTTTTTCAAGAAGCCAACACGATGACTGTGTGAACCGATGAGCATGATTCAACGAAATGATCCATCAAGCGAATGTCTTGGGAAAGCGCTCGAACAGTGGATTCAAGAAGGAAACCTGGGCGTGTGCGCTTGTCAACCTCAACAGTGTCCCCGGCTGCTCGTTCTCCATGATGCAGGTGAAGTCATGGCAGAGGTTGGGAAATAGTTATTTTTATTGGAATATAGAAGTCATGGCTGAGGTTGGGAAATAGTCATTTTTATTGGAATATATTCATTTATGTTCCATGACTGTCATGGAACATAACCTTGAAGGAGAAGTTCTCGTTGGTCTGGAGCATGGCGAATTCTTCAGGCATCTCTGGTTGTGTGCATCTCAACGACATGGGCAACGCTTCTGCACGGCAAGAGCGACGTCGTGAAGAAATGGAGAAACTGACCATTCAACTTGTTTGATCTGTGTGAAGTTCTCTACGCTGGGACCCTTGCGAAAGGAAAGCACGTCTTGGCATCGAATGGCCCAATTTCTCAACTCCACCCCACTTCGACAGCGACGGCGATGTGCACGGGGTTGCCTCTGTAGTTGGTGACAACACAATTGAACTTGACTGTGGGTCTGTTGTTGAGCACAGTCTCGAGGTCGATCAAGATGGAGACGACGAAGAACCCCCCTTCAAATGAAGCGCCGTCGAGTTTCGTTGGATGTATCTCTATCAAAGCGGCTTCGTCAGTCTGCTGCTACGGTCCTTGCTGCCTAGTTGAAGGCGCAAAACGACACGATGTCCCAAGAACTTGCGATATTCTCAAAGGCCATGTTGGGAGCATCGAGCATTGGTAGACAACGTCGAGAGCACTGTCGAGATGGCGGTTGAAGTTCTCCAAGCCGAGTTCGAGTGTGTATTCAAAGAGAACGACATGCTCAAGGCTATTGAAGTCGTAGCGGATTCATAGAAGGCAAAGCTCTTTATGAAGCTCAAGGCAGTTTGCGCGAAGCGTGGTTACGACACCAATAGTGGGTGTCAGAGTTGCCACAAGTTCGTGGCAACAAGTAACAAACTTTGTTTTGATTGGTTATAAACATTGCAACCTGTCGGAGCTGCCACAACTTGTGAGAAATTCTTGACAAGTCGACAAGTTACGAGTCTGGCAGGGAAAATGTTCGATTTCGATGGATAGCATTTGAGAGGATCTAGATAGCGATTGGACAATCCAACTGCCACACCCGCAGCGACCAAACACCCCGATAAGCCACCACGCAAGGCAGCTTCCTCGAGAGCTGATGCCTCGACCAAGCGTACTATATCCCAGAGAGTTCTATGGACCAAAGATGCGGTGGGCGACGGCAAAACCAGCATGGATGCTGTGATTGCTTGGATGTCTGTGGAGACAAACTACGTGCGCTGGAAAGGCGGCAACAAGCGCAGCGGTTCGACCAAGGCCTCTCTGGCCTCCGAGGTTGTGGAACGGCTCAAGAGCAACAGAATCCACTATCGTACGGCCAAGGACGTCTCCAGAAGATTGGCGACATCGAGCGATCGTATCGCTCTGCCTGCGATTGGCTCGACAACACTGGGCAGGGCATCGTTGACGAAGACAGCATCCAAAAGGAGGTACAACGGCTTTGTCCATACTACTATGTGCTGGACGAAGTGATGCGTGATCGTGCGTCGACGGCACCACTCGTAACAAGTGACAACCTGCAAGACGGTAATTCGAGCGATAAAGACGTTCCTCCGACTCCAGTCAGTGCGCCCAATTCAGCCAAGAAGAGGACGGCGGCAGCGGCGAAGATGGACGACTGGAGCGAGATCAGTGCGCGTGCTTATGCGCTGAAGTAGGAACAGCTGGAGCTTACCCGTGATGTGGAGAAGCAGAATATGGAAGTGTACAAGCAACGCGAGGCCAGATTTACCGAGGAAACCAAACTCAATGTTCCGCCTTTGACCATCCAAGCCGAGGAAGCGCATTGGAAGTTCGAGCTTGCGCGTGAAACTGCAGAAGTTGATGCACGCATTAGAAAGATCCAAACACGAAAGGATATAAAAGAACGGGGGTGGAGTGATGTCGACATCAATTTAGCATGTCCAATGTAATAAACTCTGTGAATTGGAAAATTGGAAACGTAACTAGTTAAAAAGGGTAGCCCGTGTCAACAAGAACTTCTTCGACTATACTACTGCGTTTGTCAGCACTCTCGATTGCGTCGCCATGTTCCACTGTATTGATGGGAAAACATACTCGACACCCACGCAAATCAGCATTGCAATTACAGTTGACTTGTAGCTCGATCCACGATGCTGGGACAATGTCGTTCTCGGTGACCAAAATGTTGTGCAGGATTGATGCCGCAAGGATTGTTTTGATGATGGACATCATTAGCTTTTCCATCCATGATTTTGCGAATTCGTTTTAAATGTTGGAATCGGCCCTTCAACATTCCAATGGAGTGCTCAGCTTTGACACGGCCTTTTGCAAGATGCGAATTAAACCACGATTTATGATGTTCCATGGCTTGATGAGTTTGAATTTTGAATGCAGGTACCAGGCAAGTAGATATTTGGTACGCAGAATCACCCAACAAATATTGACTCCGATCAAAGTATTGCCTAGACAGGTTGAACAACTTGCTGTTGCGCCAAATTCGGTTGTCGTAAATTGACCCAGGCCACCCAGTGTATATGTCGCGAATGATAGCGCGGTGGTCACAAACCATTTGAGCCGCTACAGCGTAGCACCCCTTGCGCGAGTACTGTAGTAGTCCTCACCATACAACGTGGGCTTGAACTCAATCGATGAAGCCAACGCAGTTCGAAAAGCCACACATACTTTTAACTTCGGCAGCCATTGAAAAGGTTACGTCGTTATTCGGCCAGTATATGAATTGACCACGCCGCAAAACAATGACATCGGTGGTACGTCCAATGAACACACTGACTATGCTGGCACCAATGCCAAAGAACGACGCCATGTGCTCGTTCGAAACGGCATTTCCATTCTCTCCCATGTAGTACAAGAACACGAGCAAGTGGTGGGACACTGGGCTTTCGGCGACTTAGCCACGCACGACCGCAAACACTGACTGTGGCTCAATAAGAGCGACTATGCTGTTAAATGAGCGACGCTCCATCCGAAACAGCTTGCGGAAACGAGACTCCTTGATTTCGTACAAGAAATGGTGGAACCGTGTACGCGTGAATGGGCCACAAGACCGCACGACAGAATAACGCTGGTGCTCAATTGTGCGAAGCATGTGCAGGAGCTCGTGGTCCAGGTCATCTTCCTCACTATCACTCTCATCAAACAAGTCGTATGACCCGGCGACGTTTCACCTGAGAGCGTGTATGACGCAAAGTGAGTTGCCGGTCACTGATCTTCACCATGGTGCTGCAACTTGTCGCTTGAACTTGTTCTCAGGGGTTTCATAGTACATATACACTCAGAGGTCTGCTATTGGCTATTAGAACTAGCTCATAACTTGTCGCTACGAACTTGTGCCAACTCTGACACACACTAATGTCGCACTGGAATCGACAACTTTGTGATGCACTAATTGATTATCATTTCAAAATTCATTGACTTCACTGTTAACTACGTAGTGATTTTTATGAAGTACTAGCTAGTAGTATATCAATCGTACTAATTAGTTATTGCCGCGATTGTTCACGCGCTAGCGCAGGGTGTTATGATACTGCTGCCAAATTGCCTCATCGATTTCGTCACGCCATAACTTTGCAGCCGTGCTATCCATTGCTGGGTGATGTTGGGGCTCGTCGGCTTCGGTCAGGGGATCTCTGCACTGTTGGCGAAGCTCTCGAAGTGCATCAACGACGTATACATCATTCCAGCATCCGTGGACACGAATAAAATTGGGCACGACACACACTGCCATAACCAGCTGGACTTGAAATGAATAGGCTTACCGCACTGCGTAGGCCAACACAGGGAACCGCCGCTTGAGGATGCCAAATATGCGCTCAACCACGTTCCAAAGCATTGCGTGTAGTAAGTTGAAAAGCTCTTGTTTGCTTTGTGGTGCTTGTTGTCCTCGGCCATACTCCTTCAAGTGATACCTTCAAGTTCACCTATGTCCTTACTGGGTGGGAGGGATCAGCTGGTGATGGCAAGGTGTATGCGGACGCGTTGACCACAAGGCTACGAGCTACCTGTCGATGTTTTCGACATCATGGATGCCGGTTTTGCGTTGACAGCAAAGGCGTTGACACCATATCGATCAACGGGTCGAAATCGCATGCGGCAAGCACGTTCATGGTGACACCTTTTCGTCCTTGGAATGGAGCCACAAGTGATGCCCACACAAGAACGTGAGTTCCATCCACTGCCATTCTACACTTCTCCCAGAAGGGATAGAACTTGGTGTTGTTGTGGATTTCCATGGCCTATGGCTGTCGTTTGGAGAGATTTGGATGTACGTCGCTGCCAAAGCGTTCATGCACGTTACTACGTGCCGTAAATGCCGCGTGATCGTGTCAGGTGAGTGCTGGAACCGCTGTTGAAGTTGAGCGCACGATGCATGCTGTCCCGCGAAGAAGAGAAAGATGCCTAGTTGTTCGTTCGTTGTTGCCGATGTGCTAAGACGACTGCAAACCAGCATGGCTGGAGAGGTCTCTGACAAGGGCTCGGAAGTTCATGCTGGGCATTCGAAAGTTCTAGAAAAAAGCGTGCTCATTGCCACTCAACATTTCGTTCATCCATGCTGCGCCGGAGAGAATCGAAATGCGCTTGGGCAGCTTTGCCACATACGTTGTGTAGTGGTAGCGCATGTTCTTCAACAATTTGTTTCGTCTTCGTACTTTGAACCATCGACGTAAGAAGCCAAGGATAAGTGTGCTGTCGGCCATTTCGTATCGTCGTATGAAATCCACTTTGAGGTGACTGTAAAATTTGACTTCTATAATATTAACTACGACATCACTGATTATACTATTTTCTTCAATATTGATCCCAATTTTTTGGGAGGAGTTTACAGTACTGTACAACATATTTTTTCTGTTACTCCCTCCGTCCCAAATTAATTGCGTGAGTTTGGGGAGGGTTTAGATTCCGGCGTATTAAATTTTTAAAAGGATTTCAAAACACAATGTCACCCGCCTTAGAGCGAAATAATCTACTTTGATTGGCTCAACGCAAAGAGCGCGCCAAGGTCAATGGTGCATTGATGGGTCAAAATTGGCGTTCGAAACAATGAGTTTCGTCAATCCAAAAAATTAATACAATTTATCATATTATACGATCACTATCAACGACCATTATTCTGAAAATGGGTGTCGGTCGGCTTTGGATTGTGATGAATTGGATCGCGTGTTTACCCAAGAGCTCCAAGAAGCGAGGGCCATTACACGCGAACTCGAGGCTATTGCCCTGACTGACAGTGAGATGGATGACTTGCTGGCTACTACAGTATGGGTGAGTTAGGCATTGAACCCATTTGTTTAGATTTAGGATAATAATGACTTACTACCAATATGTGGTGCATTGTCAGTGCCAGGATGAAATAGTGTGTTCAAAGTTAGTCTATTGTCGGTATTTGATTGGCTGAGAGTCAATTAAATTGTCGCTTTCTATTTGGATTTTAACAATCAAATTCTACGGATTTCTATTATTATTCAAGGAGGCATATTTCTAATTTCTGATTCGCACAATTAATTTGGGACGGAGGGAGTATTTTTTTGTTGGTGCAACCAGACCCCGCCTTAGGTATGGTGCAAGTCCTCGAACATAAAGACAACAGATCGGCCATCGTCAGAACGAGATACTATTAAACGCCACGGTCTTTCGACCTCGACGGTCGCTTTATTTATTCTACATACAAAGTCCTACATAACAAAATCCAATAGTACTCACAGTCAGTTAAACCCACGAAATTTCGATGTTAAATCATTATTAGTTACGTTTTTTACCTGATATTTACTTGTGAATATGTTGAATATACTTTAAATTTGTATGACACTATGGATTAACAAAATTTTGAGAACGAGTGTCGGCCGGTTGTGAAATATCACCTGTCGCAATACATATATATATACGGTACTTTATGCCACAATTTTCTTGAGAAAATTGTGGCATAAAGTAGCTTAAACGTCCTGGATAATCCGGATACAATGGATACATTCGTACGGATAAGTGCTGCATACAAAGACCAAGATATACTTAATGCTCCTTTTCGGCCAAAATGTGCCAGCCTCCATATATACGTATGGGCGCAGTTACGTGACAATTTTTGGGACCCTTCGATGGAGGGGTTCCTTTACTCCAAATTGCTATTATAATAGTGTTTCTTGAAGAGGAGAATTAATTCAGTTCGTAGAACTTAAAATCATGTCGAAATTCGTATTAGTAAAGAGTGGAAATATCGATAGGCTGAAAACAGCTCCGAGCCACTTGATTTTATCCAGTTATCTGTCAAAAATTGCATCTGATTGGCTGAAAATTTCAGAGTGATTGTTTTCTACCAAGCATGCATCGTGGCACGGACGAAACTGCGCCCATACGTATATTTATTTCCATACAAAAGGCCGGTTGGATTAAATTCTATTACTCGATCAATTTTTCACCAATCGAAAATCTGAACTGTAACTTCTGTTGGACTTGTCCATTTCTATCGTTATTACGGCTTATTTTCCTAAAAATCAATACAATGTTGGAATGGCTGTCGAAGGACAAGGCATTTTTTTGTAGTCCTTAGATGACTGGCACCATACCAATCAGAAGCTATGGACGCAAATATTCCGCGACCAGTCCCTTAGAACATCTCCAACGGTGTTCTGATTTCTAGACAACTTCTGCAAGCAGGATTTCCTTGTGATGAGCTCACAAGTATTTCCATCGAAATAATTTCCTTGTGTGAAATTCTGATAAGGCAGAGAATTTCCACTTAGATAACCGGAACTATTCAAAGCTTTCCGATTAATATCACACACTCCACCCTAACTTTGCAATCAGTGGCCGTCACCGATGACAGCAACGCCGATAGAAACCAAACGAAAGGCTGCCATTCGATTCAGATTTTCGTCGGACATAGACCTGCTCAAAGAGGTCATCCACGTACAGCTGCGGCCAGTACAAACGCCTGTGTCTCGTCCATTCTGGGTACCGGTACGACAATACTGTATTCTGAATGGACTACCGGTAGACCCTGGCACTTGTACTTGGTCATTCCGGTAAGCATGAATACCAGATATCCGGATTGCGAAAAGGAATGGTTTGTTGCAGAAATCTTGACACAAGGAATTCTACTTTATTAACGTGGTGAAGAAATTCTACGTCTCAGATTTAGATTTGGTGAAGAATTGGTCAAGAAATAGACATTTTCAAACTATTAGTTTACCAAGCAGTATTTTGGCCACAGGGATGGCCACTGAGATATATCTTGATCTTTGTATGAGTCCAGTTTCCGTACATCATATCCGGAGGCAAATGGACCTTACTGTTAATCTACGTATAAAGTGATAAATCGGGATTTAAAGTATTTGTTTTCTCTTTTTGTCAAAATTTCACAAGGAATTCAACATTTGCAGAAGTTCTCTACTATTTCAATTCGAAGTTACGGATATAGAATAGAAACTATTGCACTATCCGGAGGGTTTGTTGCTATTTCACCCGAAAATAGAAATTCTGCGGGACGTAATTTCTAAGAAGTCCGGATAATGCCAAAATAGAAACCGTAAAAACGAAGTTGACTTTAACCTAGGCTTTAGCCATAGGTTAGAATTTACTGAGCATCTCCAATGGTGTTTTATTTCTATTTCAATTCCAAGAGTTACGGATATAACGTATATTTAATATAATTAAACCCAAAAATGAAATAAGTTAATTTCATGCATTTTATCATCCAATTATCTCCGGATATGATGTACGGAAACTGGACTCATACAAAGATCAAGATATATTTCAGTGACAATCCCTGAGGCCAAAGTACTGCTTGGTTAAATGTCTATTTCTTGACCAATTCTTCACCAAATTTAAATATGAGACGTAGAATTACTTCACCATGTCAAGATGTCTCGATTCTACTAAGCTTAGTACTAGTACGCCTCTATTTGCTAAGATTTTGAGAAATAAAAACGAGCAGTTGGTAGTTTATAGATGACATGTTTGCACCCTACTATTAATACCAGTAACGTTACGTAGTATTTCACAAAAGTTCGGATAGTGCCAAAATAGCAACCGTAAAAACGAAGTATGCTTATGTAACCTATGCTTGTTAGGTTAGGATTTACCGTTGCTCTTCCTTGCGTTGCTACCGGTACGAGGAAATTGCTCAAATCATTTTCCACATCAAGCCAAGCTACATGCCCTTGATGAGCCGAATCGATTTCATCTATCAGATTGGTCTATTTCGGTTATAAGATGAAAGTTCTGATAAAATATCACTGGATATTACCATCGCAAATCTGTCAAGAGGGACGATGTAGGGGGTAGCACTGAGAAGGGACGACGACGAGAACACTTGAGTGGTCGAGGGCAAAACCAAAGATGACCATTAACGGACTGTTTAGCTGACCTATGATTGGGCATAAACAGTCCGGCTTCTACAGAGAAAGAACACCGGATAATTCCGGATGACCGGATATTATCCGTAAGTGACCGAACCTCGGCGAAAAAAAGGCCAAAGCAAGAACGGCCACCCCACTGGGCAACGGTCTGCTGAAGGCCTTCGAGACGAAGTTCTCAAAGAGAGGCAATGCCAAAGGCAAAAAACGGCTTAGTGAAAAACTCGCGAAGGCCAAAAAGTGCCAAAGGCATGTGACTACAAAAGCCACCCTGAGAACAGAGGCGAAGTAGGTAGGACAGGAACACACAAAAAATAGTGTTGAGCACATAAGTGCTTGGTTATTCATAGAGTAAGGCAAAAACCTAAGGTAATGCATAATTGCAAGGGTGCTCGAAGAGCATGGTAAATACCATAGAGTACATATATGCAACGAAGATTAAGACAGTGTGGCTAAAAGTAGCGGGTAAAAACCCAAGTAAAATTGCCAGAAGCAAAAGTACAAGTAATACTCAGAGAGTAGTGGTATAAACCCATGAAGTACAAGTAGGATGGATGGAGGGGCGTGGGAGCACCATCTAGAAACTTGCACAAACCATGACGCCACTCGTACGGCCGATCCTTGAGCAGCGCCGCGGGCCAGACGGGACCGCCGACTTCAAAACGGCACGAGCAGACATAGAGTGCACAAGTCGCCACATGGTCGAGGGCGAGAATGAAGGCGGTGAAAGAAAGGTGTGTGCTTAGAAAGCAGGTGCAAATAATACATGATAAATATCAATAATAACCATATAGGTTTAAAAATAAAGTAAACACAATGCCATAGGCAAGGGTCACTGGGGTACACGGTCACAAGGGTTATAGAGTCGCAGAGCAAGGCAGAACCTGCGAAACGCAGGTTCCGGGTGCGCCTTCGTAAAGAAGTCCGCAAGTTGTTCTTTGGTAGGACAATAATGGAAAATAAACTCCTTGTTCTCAACGAGATCTCGAACAAACATAAAACGCACATCAATGTGCTTGGAGCGCCCATGATGCTCAGCATTTTGGGCGATGCTGATAGTTGACTGAT
>NW_009798278.1:224145-234919 GCF_000520075.1 Aphanomyces astaci | reverse complement strand
TAAACATTCTTGAATACAAATGCAAGAGCCACAAACTGGGCCTCGGTTGTTGACAGAGTCACAATTCCTTGTTTCTTTGAAAGCCATGAAATAAGGTTGTAGAAAAATAGGATAAAAAATCCACTGACACAGCGTCGAGTATCAGGGCACATGGCATAGTTAGCATCCACATAAGCGGATAAAAACGGTTTGGAGACATAGTCTCGGCCGCCTAACATAAGTCCAAGATTGGAAGTGCCTTGGAGGTAGCGTAGAACGCGTTTGGCAGCACACCAATGGGCAAGACCCGGGTTGTGCAGAAACTTCGAGAGTTGTTGTAAGGCATAAGCCAAGTCTGGGCGAGAGCCCATCACTAAGTACATAATACTTCCAACAATGGAACGATATGGCTTGGTGTGCATAAATGAAATGTCCTCAGGTGAACTAGCACACTGAGCCTTGGATAAAGGCGTGGTGCACTCAAAAGGAGTGGCGACGGGCTTCGACATTGACATGTCAAAGCGATCAAGTACTGTAGAACAGTAACGTGATTGATGAGTGAATAGAGTTCGTTTGGAACCGTCACGGACGATTTCCCAGCCGAGAATATCTCGTTCAGGACCTAAGTCCTTCATCTGGAAGCGTTGTGATTGTGACTCCTTGAGAGCGGCATCAAGAGCCTTGGTAGGAGTAATGATAAAAAGATCGTCTACATAGAGACTAACGTTGGTAAAACCATCATCTCGGGCTTTGAGAAAGACGCAGCGGTCTTTGTGAAGGCGGGCAAAGCCCAAGGAAGCCATGTAGGTGACAAAAGTCCAGTAGCATAGGTGAGGGGCTTGTTTGAGTCCATAAATACTCTTTTGAAGCAGGCAGACATAGTCGCGCCTAGAGGCAGGGTCAATGAGGGGACCAGGGGGCTGCTCCATGCGTATAACGCAGTCGATTTTGCCATTTAGAAAGGCGGTTTTGACGTCCATATGTTCGCATTCCAAATCATGGATGGCCACTAAGGCAAATAGAAAGCGTAGGACTTCAAGTCGAACAACAGGAGCAAAAATGTCCGTGTAGTCGATGTCTTTTTGTTGCATGAACCCTTTGACGACAAGTCGGGCCTTGTAAGTGCCATCGGCTTTGAGTCGAAAGACCCATCGACAAGGTAGAACCGTTTCATCATGACGACGTTTGACGAGCACATAAGTGCCGTTAGAGAGTAAAGACTCGTATTCGGACTTGGCGACTAGAAGCCATTTGTCACAGTCGGGGCGGGACATGGCACACGCCAGTCTTTGGGGTCGTTGTTGTTTGCACGGTCGGCAAGCAAAGCATAGACGAACTATGGTTCCATAGGAGCCAAAGTAGGAGCAGAGCTCGAAAGTGGTAAGGATGGCGAAAGCACGAGTGCATGGTGCATGTGGTTGTGGTAGGTGTCAAGTGACTCCAAAGGAGTTGTGTCCATGAGGAGGCAACTTGAATAATGACTAATAAAGTCAAGTGTTGTTTTGGCCATTGATGGCTTAGCCGCCAAGGCTGTTGATGGATTGGCCGAGAAGGCAGACGGGTTGTGACCATAGGATCGATGTAAAGGAGAAGCAGTTGGGTCAAAGACCGGACTGGTCAACGAAATTGCCGAAAAGACATCTCGAATTCGTTTGGGTAGTTGCATAGAAAGTGCTGTAATGGGTCGAGACGACGGGGGTTCTGTAGAAAGAACGGGTGGCGATGAAGTCAAAGGCTTGTTATAGAGGAAGGTACTAGGCCTGTTGGTAATGGTGGAGTGTAGTGGCAGCAATGGTGCATTGGGTTCCAAGGTTGGAATAAAGTTGGGGTCGGTGGCGGATTTTTTGCGATACGCCGCAGCAGCAGCAACAGAGTTGATGGCTGGGAATTCGGACTCCCAGTAGGTAACGTCACGGGAGTAGATAAGTAGGTAAGAGTGCAAATGCATGAGGGTATGTATAACCCTCATGTGGGAGACCCACAAACATGGCCTTGACGGCACGGGGATCGAGCTTGGATGATTGCGCGGCACGTTGAATGTGCACAAACGCGGTGCAACCAAAGGTTTCGATGTGACCCAAAGATGGGTGTCGTTTAAAGACGACGTGGTAGGGTGAAACACCTTTGTTGGATGCCGAAGGAGAGATGCTGATAAGCCATGAGGCATAATCAAGGGCAAGAGCTCATAGGAACTTGGGCAGAGCCCCTTCAATGAGCATAGCTCGCATCGTTTGGACAACAATGCCGATGCGGCGTTCGGCAGCAGCGTTTTGCTGAGGGGAGTAGTCGTTGGAGAATGCCACCCGTGTGTTGTACTTGGGCTTGATGATGCGCCCGAGTTTCTCGTACTCTTTCGCATTGTCGCTTTGAAGAGTGCCGATGTCCATGGGTGATGAGTGGCGCAGCTCACAAACAACATGATTAAAAAGGGACATGGCGTCCGTACGAAATGTTTGTAGGTCTCATAGAGATCTTTGCGAAACGCATGGGGTAGGTCCACATAAAGCGGGAGTTGTCGTCGATAAATACGACAAAGTAGGCAGCGCCACCCGCCGACACAATTGGGCTTGGGCCCCAAACATCAGAGTGTACAAGGGCTAGGTAGGAGATTGCGCGGAAGACCGCAGATGAGTCAAAAGGACTGCGTTTGGACTTGGCATAAGCACAAGTCTCACATAATTGTCCACGAAGGTGCTTGGCCTTGAAGAGCATAAGCTCAGGATTTGTCTTTGTCATTTGGTTGAAGGTATCAACGTCTGGATGTTCGAGACAGCGGTGCCATAGGCGCGCAAGGTTAGCTGCAGAGAGCTTGGAGTCAGCCACGAGGCTGGTTAGGCAGTCGGTTGGAACAGTAGTGGTGTCATAGACAGGTGTAGGAGTGTGTGAGTCAAGCATAGCCTGGGCTACACTCATCGAGACAGAGTCTGGAGTAATTGGGTAGAACGGTGTTGGCTTGGAGACCATAGATGGTCGTTGAATGATTGGCGCATAGCGCAACACAGTCGAATATGCAAACATGTGCAATTGATCGTTAAAAGTGGAAAATCCACTGTAGGTCGAGGAGAATTTCCGCAGAGCGGTCTCAAAAGTGGCCATCATGCCAGTAAGCATGGCCATTTGGCCCGGATGGATATACTCGCCACGGTGCGGATCGGTTGAGGGATCGCACTTGGGCTGGCAGGGAAAGGAGTATAGACCCATGTCATTGTTAGGTGCTCGAAGCACATCACCAAGAGTGGTGGCAATTTCGCACATGTCGCGAGCCGTAAAACGGACGGAGATGCCCTCATTGGTCGCTTGGCGAACCGAGAACAAGTTGAACTGTAGTTCAGGGCAATGTAAACCAAAAGTTTAGTCACGGGACGACATGTCCACGGCCAAAGAAAGAGGGCCATAGCCAAGGACTGGAAGTTGGGCGCGTTCCCGACTGTAAAAAGAGACAGTGCGCAAGGGACGTAGTTGGAGAAATAATCTCGGTTGGGGGTGCATGAGACAGAGGCGCCAGAGTCAACAATCCAATGTTCACGCAGAGCGGGAAGTGATTTGGACGATAAGTCACCGACATGGGTAGGGGCGGATCACCGGGGTCGCTTTCACAGTAGTGTAGGTCCGCATGAAGGGCAAAAATGCCTTGTCCACCAACAACTTGGAATTGGGGATGGCGACGGACACCGTCCACACATCTTGGGGGTAGTTGGAGAACCACCTTGATCGGTGTTTCCGAGGCGGCTGTGATAATATCACTGCGAGTGGCCGAGAAGGCACTAGGTGGGAACAGTGGAAGATCCACTTTGGTTGGGTTCGCAGGAATTTGGAACAATGGTCGTGGTGGGTAGTGGGGCAAACGTTCGGTAATAAGTACCTCGGCAGAAGGAACTTCAGCGAAGTCTAAATCGCCGGCATCCACAGGAGATGGGTAGTGGTCGGGGAGCTCGCCTGGTGCAGCAGTGATGGGAGCATGGGTAGAAGCCGCAATAAGCGGAGGTTCATGGGGCGGAGATGCAAAAAGATCACAAAGTGGGGCAGAGCCCGGTTGGAACACCTTTGGCAAAACCGATGGTGGATTGGGGCGCTGGAGGACCCGGTTGAGAGTGGAGGGAGGTACAAAGTGGTGGGATAAGATGTGGGTGTTGGCAAAGCCATTGAGGCGATTGCCTTGATGAATAAATGGACGAGCGGCTGTACGAGCAGCAGTGCCATAAATACTCCCACGATGAGTGCGGCCGTTGCCTTGGTCGCGTTGTTCATCACGGCTGCGGTCGCGGTCGCGGTTTTTGTCACGGATGTTGCCACGATTGTTGTTCCACTCGCCATTTCCAGGACCACTAGAAGAAGTTGGTCCCCATTCATGGTGGCTATTAGAGCCCTGGTTGCCACTAGGGCCATCGCGATCATCGCGGTCATCACGAGGACGTTGGATAGAACGAGACGGAGCGACATAATCGCATTTGCGCTTCTTTTGGGAAGCAGAGCCATGTTTGTCAAAGACGGCGCGGTCAGAACCAGGACGCATAGTGTTGCGGGCATAGTCCGACTTGAGGGTGGGGCATGCAGGAAGCGTGTGATTGGTAACGCCGCAGTAGAAACAGGACTTGCCGGGGTGATTGATACAATCACGGTGAGCATAGCTCGGGATAGTGAAAGCGTTCATAACATGAACTGAGCCATCGGCTTGCGTAATCGCTTGGGGTGGTGGTGCAGGGGCCGCAACGGCATGCGTGACAGCTGCAAGCTAGGTTCGCGTTTGAAGGGTAGCGGTAGAGCCGTTGTCACCCAGAGCAGACGCTCGTTGGAGACGATTGGTAATAATACCCAAACGTCAGCAACGACAACGGCTTGGTTGGTGGCGCGCGCGGTGGCTACTTCCCACAATTCCTTGTCACCAATAAAGGTGTTGGACATCGCACACAGAGTGTAGTAATTTCAGATATGGTTGAGGTAGTCAACGGACGAGATCGCCGATGGATCGAGAGGATTGAACGACGGCGGCGTCTTAGACACCCGGTAGCGTTTGACAAGGTCAATAAGCTCCACGGATAGAGTGTCGATACAACTCTCATCAGTGAACTTGAAAATGCGCAGATAGCTGGCAATGACCGTGGGGTTGTTGTCCATGGGGTTCGACTCGAAACGAGTCTTGATGTGCTCAAAGAGCTCGAATGGACACGTAGTGGCCTGATAGAGGCGCCAGTGGTTGGTAGGAATGGCGGAGACCAAGAAGGTGTGCGCCGCAGAGCGTTGATTCGCCCGTTTCTTGGTCGCCTCACAGGCAATGACCTCACGTTGGATGGCAGTGGTGTGCGCCTTGATTTCCACGAGACGCGCATCATGATCGGTCTGCAAGAGAGTCGGGTCGACGACTTAGAGCTCAGAGTGCTGAACTTGATCAAGTTCAAGATACATCTTGCTAATGTTGAGCGCATTAATGCGGTTCCCTTGAGGGACATAGTCCTGGGTGGATTAGAACTCTGCAAGGTCGCGGGACGTTTGCTTGGAACAAGAAGTCTGTTTTCCATAGCGTGTAGGCCAGAGGCCGTAGGTCGTCGAGTGGAGTGCCCACGAAGGGATGAACAGAGGAAGGGAGGAGGCTCATAACCTGTCAAGTGGGACGATGTAGGGGGTAGCACTGAGAAGGGACGACGACGAGAACACTTGTGTGGTCGAGGGCAAAACCAAAGATGATCATTAACGGACTGTTTAGCTGACCTATGATTGGGCATAAACAGTACACCGGATAATTCCGGAGTACTATGACCGGATATTATCCGTAAGTGACCGAACCTCGGCGAAAAAAAGCCCAACCCAAAGTGCCCCTTCTTGACAAAATCACTGGTAACGTTACTGTATATTTGTCTCATGAAAACTGTGCCACTGTTGTTTTTCTCAGAAAACACTACAATCTGAGTGGATACATGGAACTTTGTAAACTCAGACCACTTCAGCACTTCCTAGGATGGAGCATCGTATGTACTGATCGGGGGTCCCAGGTGACAGGGCTACGGGGGGGAAAGTGTATTCGGATGGGATGACTCCCTCATTGAAACAGTATTTCGGGTAAATGTTACTCCGGAGTAGTATAAAACAACGACTAATTCCCCCACAGCAGGTACTGTACTAATATACCCTACCTTAAAAACATCCAAACTATACCTTTAATGGGGGAATTCTGAGATACCAATCAGGACGCCTGAACTGAGGATTTATTGCACAAATAAGTACAGTGATGTAATTGTACAGTAGCACCACCAGCGCATGTCAGCTACCGGTACGGTAGGGGTTAAGGCATCTCAGTGGTTAGTGATAGCTAACTGCTGTGATGCGCTTTAAGGTTTTTTTGTATACCGGTATGTGTGAGGAGTCTTATCTAAGAAATTCCCCCACTAAAGGTGTTTTGAAGGTAGGGTATACAGTACATGTACCTGCTGTGGGGGGATTATTCATAAATCAACAGTTTAAACGAGGGGATTACAGTACTGTATTCTGTAAAGTTATCTTTGTCCGTCGCAAATCATTGACATCCAAATGCGGCCTTCTGCATATGACATCTGAAAGGGCAAATATTCGCACTCATTGTGGAGCAAAGTCAGACCACCGGGGCTCGAGTATGCAATGTGTCACGCTTTGTCGGCATATTCGTGCCCCAGCGTAGCCATCCAGTCAGCCAAGGACAATACTTGAGGTGTACTATTAATAGTACTAGTACTTGTATTCAATACTAATACCATACTAGTACTCCGGAGTACTTACTGTTAGTATGTTTGACAACAACATGGGATTTGTTGCGGTAGGGTCTTTTTGGCGCAACAACTTGAGAAAAAGGGCATCGGATCTGGTTTGCCCATTACTACTTGATTTTCATGAGGAATACTAGTAAATCAGATCTGGTTTGCCCATTACTACTTGATTTTCATGAGGAATAAATCAGTACAGTAGTGAATTACCATGTTTTGTTCCCTACCTTCCCTGGCCCCAGCCACGTTCAATGGTTTGCCCGCTCTCAAAGTTGAATTTCGATCCCTCCAAACACAAGACGATGTTCACCCGCTTCGCCCTTGTCGCCGCCGCGCTCGCCATCGCGTCCGCGAAAATCTCGCCCAAATTGTCGCGTGAAATTGAAACCAAGGGTACACTGCCGTCAGTGGTGATCGTCGAGTTTGATCCCGTCACCGACGAAGTGCTCAGCAAAGCGGACTCCCGCATTGAGTCTGTGACCACCCGCAGCGAAAAGATCCTAACGGTCTTGGAGACGTTGGTCGAAAACGCCAACCGCCACCAAAGCGGAGCGTTGGAAATCATTGCCCAAGCTCAAGCCAAGAGGGAATTGACCGACGATTTCTCGGCGAAGACGCTCGCGATTGCCAACATCTTGGTCCTGACCAACCCCAGCCCGTCGCTGCTCGAGAGCCTGGCCACGGATGCCAACGTCAAGGTCATCCGCCCTCAACATTACGGCAAGCTGGCTCTCCCTGAATCCGTCGAGGATGTAGCCGCCCCTACCGCGGTCGAATGGGGCGTGGTCAAGATCGCCGCCCCTTCGCTTTGGGAGAAGGGCTTTACCGGCAAGGGTATCGTCGTGGGTGGTATCGACTCGGGCGTCCACTACACGCACGAAGCGCTGAAGGACAACTGGCGCTCTGAGAACGGGTACTTCCAACCCGTGGGCAATTCTCAATTCCCCGTCGATGGCCACGGCCACGGCACCCACACCATGGGAACGTCCGTCGGCGCCGGTGGTATCGGCGTAGCGCCGGACGCCAAGTGGATCGCTTGTGAAGGCTGTTTGCCTAACACCAAGTGCCCCGAAGTTGCAGTCGTCGCATGCGCACAATACATGCTGTGCCCCCACGACTACCAAGGCAAGAACCCCAAGTGCGAGCTGGCGCCCCACGTGATCAACAACTCGTGGGCTGATGATCATGAAATCCCCGACGTGCCGTACTACAAGGGTCCGGTGGCTGCGTGGCGCAAGGCGGGAATCATCCCCGTGTTCGCCAACGCCAACTCTGGCCCCAAGTGCGGCACCGTCTTGAGTCCGGGGGACTACCCTAACGTCATTGGCGTGGGTGCCACCACCTCCACGGACAACTTGGCCCAGTTTTCCAGCCGAGGCCCTGGCCCCAATAATGTGAGGAAGCCTGATGTGTCGGCCCCTGGTCAACGAGTGCGCTCGTCCACGAACTTGAACAACTCGAGCTACGCTTCAGTGTCGGGTACTTCCATGGCCACCCCTCATGTCACCGGTGCCATCGCTCTCTTGATCCAAGCCCAGCCTGGCATCACGTACGATGAAATCTACGCTGCACTTACCAAAACCGCTGAAACTTCGACGTTGACCCCAAACAACCAAACGTGCGGAGGCCTCGACGACAGCAAGTACCCCAACAACAACTACGGGTACGGTCGTATCAACGTCCTCAAGGCTGCGTCGTCTGCTCCTTCCCCTTCCACCCCAGCTCCTACCACCACCAAGCCTGCCTGTTAAAAGTGTTTATCCATGTCTATAGTAGTCGTAGTAAGTACTATTAATACTATTAATAGTAGTAGTACACCTTTTTGCGTTTCAGCCTTTTTTTTCACTATATTTCGCTATTCAACCAATCAGAACTCCAACGTGATTCACAGTCAATATTGAATCACGCTGGAGTTCTGGTTGGTTGAATATATTTGTCCTTTCCGTACGAGCCAATCAAATCCACTTAAAATTGGATGGAAAACTGTACTTCGAAGTCGTACTTCTTTTTTGGTATTGGGAATGCTGCTTTGATAATTCCAATACAATAGGCGGTGTATTATTTTCGTACCACAGGGTCGTTTTTTCCGTCGTTCTCTGTACTTTTACAACCGGACGACGTGCACATTTGTGATGCCTTGCAACGCCCGCAACTTGGCCACAATGTCGTCGGCGGGGTCGGAATCCAGCGCTAGCATGCCCAGGGCTTGGGGTTTATCCGGTTGCCGAGCGAGTCCCAAGCTGGCAATGTTGATTTGGCTCTTAGCGAGCTGGTCGAGCACGCCCGTGATGGCCCCTGGTCGGTCTTCGTTGTTGAAGAACAGCATCGTGCCGTGTGGTTTGAACGCGGGAAAGTCATTGTATTCACCGACTTGGACGATTCGCGGCTCCTCTCCAAAAACACTGCCCATGACGACGGATTTCTCGCCACTTTGGAGCTCCACTTGCACTTGGATGGCGTTGTTAAGGTGCTGGATGATGTCTTCGTCCAGGTCGTCCGTGAGGCGGACGTCAATGCCTTGACTCATCCCGGCCACACTCGCGTTTAAGAGAGTCAGTGACGTCGCTGCTGCATTTCCCCCCGAACGCTGCTGCTGCTGCTGTAGCAACCCCTTCATGACGGCGTTTTGAATGGCGGACCGCGCTTTCGGCGCCGTAATGTCAATATCCCGCCCTCCCTTCGTCGTGATTGTCACGTGGGCAATGGCGGCGGGGGTCGGCAAGATCTCGACGAGGAATCGACCGAGAGATTCGCCCAACGCAAGAAATGGCTTCATCTCGGGTACCAGTGTCAGCGGCATGAACACGCCGTTCACAATCCCAACAAACGCGCGGTGGTCCAGCGTGGCACACATGTTTTCAGCAATCATCTTGTACAGTCGGGCGGGGAGATTGGCTTTGGTCGAGTTGGACGTCGCCGGGAGGACCGACGGATGGGCCACGATGGCGGCGGACCACGCGCTCGGCGTCGACAGATCGACGGCGACCCCGGCAATCTGCCCCGACGCGAGCGCTGGAAGAAGAATGGCCTCGTCGATCACCCCTTCCATGCCACCGACCGACACCAACGTCACGCCGGGTTTGCATTGAGCTAGCGCGGCGCCGTCAAACATGTTGCGGGTCAGGCCGGTAAGCGGGACGTGGAACGTCAACACGTCCGCTTTGCCGTACAGCTCCGTGAGACTGGCGCACTTGGTCACCCCCACACTCGCTGCATTCTCGGTCGAAATGGTGGGATCATACGCGTACACGTGCATCCCCATCGCGCTGGCGAGTTCGCCCACGAGTTGGCCGGTTTCGTTGAGCCCGACAATACCCATCGCCTTGCCTAAACAAAAGATGATGATTACGCATCGAGGAAGGGAGTGGTTGGCTTTGGTCCAGGGTTTGACCTTGCAATTCGTGACCCAAAAAGCCGTCGCGTCCGCCGTCGCCCCGCTTGGTCGCCGCCATGGCCTGCGGAATCTTGCGCGCCACGTGGAGAAGCAGGCTCAACACCATCTCGGCCTCCACGGCGGCCGTGCCCGCGAGTTTCTTGCCGATGTTTTGCACCATGACACCGCGATTCGTCGCCGCCAATAGGTTCACATGCCCTGTTTGGGAGCCAGGGATACCAATAAGCTTCAACCGCGTGGCATGCGTCAAGATCTCGTGCATTGGGAGCTTTGTGTGGTCATCTGTGAGCAAAGCGTCGTACTGCGCCAGAGACGGACCAAATGTTGACAACGACCCGAGCACGTCGTGACTGGATGCTTCGTCAACAGTGAACCCATGCTGAAGGAACTCATCGATACACACCAAATTGCCTACATTCAGGCACAGAACCCGCTTCCCGTTGTCAGAGAAGGACGGTTTGTGGGTGGTCACCGCCACAGCTGACGAGATGCCGCGGCGATGTGACGCCACAGACCCACGAAGCGCTCGATGCCACATCAGGTTTGGATTTGGACTCTGGTATGAAGTTTTCACAGAAATATCTTGGGGTTTGTCCGGATAACGCTACAGTATTTACTGTTAACACTTTGGGGCCAAATATAGTGTACAGTACTAGTAATACTAGGTAGG
>NW_009798278.1:221166-224045 GCF_000520075.1 Aphanomyces astaci | reverse complement strand
GTATTTACTGTTAACACTTTGGGGCCAAATATAGTGTACAGTACTAGTAATACTAGGTAGGACTTCGAAGTACTAACAGATACTCGTAGTATTAATAGTACAGTAGAAGTACTAACAGATACTAGTAGTATTAATAGTACAGTAGAAGTACAGTAGACACAAATACCGTGGAAAGATGTCAAAAGACCTACACTTTGAGGAATGCTGGTTGATTGGTAAATGTATCTGATTTCGCAGGCGATCGCACTATAAATCAAAAATCTAATTGGGTTTCTTACTGTTAAACCCAGTTGATTTTGCATTTTTTTGATACTAGTAATGTTATACGATAATCAACACCCCAAAGGTTGCAACACGGATTTGAAGTGTGTAGCCTGCAATAACTGCACTATATATGCCACGTAACATTACCTGGGGTAGACTTATACTTTAATGTGGTAAGTACTCACTACCAGTATGAACTATTTTGTGGTGCCCATCACAATGGTCATTTTTCGCACTTCAACTTGAGCGCATCTGTTTGAGATTCCACCTCTGCACGTACTGCCTACGGTAGTCATTTCATCATTCCTTCCCCGGATCGCCATGAGCTATGAGAAAACCCCGCTCTTCCAAGCTGTGACCAAGCCTCGCAAAGCCAAAGCCAGCTCGAAATCGGTGCTGTATGCCGTTGGGGCCCTCGGCACGTTGGCGACTGTGGGCACGATCTTGACCAGTCATCAATCGTCGACTGTAGTCGTGGCTCCAGTGTCCAACTTGGCGGTGGTAAACAACTCTGTGTTTTGCGACGTCACCAAGCAGCAATCTGGGTATATCAAACTGCCGCACAAGGTGGACGACAAGTACTTTTACTGGTTCTTCGAGTCGCGTTCGGACCCCGAGACGGACCCGCTGGTGCTGTGGCTCACGGGTGGTCCTGGATCGTCGTCCATTTTCGCGCTCTTGACTGAAAACGGCCCTTGCACTATCGACGCCGACTTGAACACGGTGCGAAATCCGCATTCATGGACCAACCACGCCAACGTGATTTGGCTGGACCAGCCCACGGATGTCGGTTTCTCGGTCGGCGATGACAAGGACGACGACCACAACGAAGAGGATGTGGGGCGCAACATCTACGGCTTCCTCCAAGGGTTTCTGAAGAAGAACCCCAAGTTCAAGTCCCATCCATTCTTCATCACGGGCGAAAGCTACGGGGGCCACTACGTGCCGTCCGCCGCCCACTACATTTTGAACCAATCGCCCGATAACGATGACGTGCATATCAACTTGAAGGGCATTTCCGTGGGCAATGGGCTCACGGACACTGTGACTCAAATTCCGTACACTGCCGACATGGTCGACAACGCGTACAACATCACGCTGGTGCCCCCCGCCGATGTTCCTGCGTTGAAAGAAGCGGCCAAAACGGTAGGGAAACTAGTTGAGGCATGCCAATCGCCTGTAAACGAAACCCAAACGTGCATTCAAGCCCTGGAAGCATGGAACGAACGTGTAATGGATCCACTGACCAGAGACTCCAAGCGCAACCCGTACGACATCCGCGAAGACTGCACGAACGGCTGCATCGACCGTATGAAGTACGGCCTCGTGTTTCTGAATTCGCCCGCTGTCCAAGCCAAGCTTCACGTCAACAAGACGTGGGCGTCGGGGTCGCCCCGAGTGTACCAGGACTTTTCCGTCGACATTATGAAGAACTACGTGCAGTTCGTGCCCGAGTTGCTGGCGGGGGGCGTCCGGGTCCTCATCTACGCAGGGGATGCCGACCTCATGTGCAACTGGATCGGCAACGAAGCATGGACCAAAAAGCTCGACTGGCCCGGCAAAGCCAGTTTCAATGCCGCCCAAGTCAAACCGCTGACGGTTAACGGCAAGAACGGCGGTCAAGTCCGATCCAGCCGCAACTTGAGCTTTGTCCGGGTGTACAACTCTGGTCACATGGTGCCCACCGACCAACCGGAAGTGTCGCTCGCGCTCATCAACCGATTTTTCAACCATTTTCCCTTGGACAAGGAACACCCAAGCGTCTAAATCTGGGCGATTTGGGGCAAGAAATATACTTCGTAGTCGTGTTGTAGTCGTATTGTAAATTGAAGCAGTTTGGTTTCCAACGGCGTTACATGCCACCAAGTTTCAAACTTACCGGTAATGCCATGTTGCTTTGAGTGGGAAGGTGCAAAGCCAGGGGGAACACTGGGTGGTTGCGGGTGAAACGGAAAGTGAATTAGCTTAGCTACCAGTGAGAACAACTGGCACTAAAGGCTCGACAGACTAGCTAATGGCTAGCCAATCAGGACACGGTATCCTAATGATGTACCGTGGATATGGCTGGCTATCTACTATCTGAGGAAAAGCCGCTAAAAGGCACAAAAACCTCCTACTAGCTGCAGCCAATGCTGCTATGGTGCAATTCACCTAAAGACTACAAATAAATGCCTTGACTTTCGACAGCTATTCCAACTTTGTATTGATATTATTTAGGAAAATATACCGTAATAACGATAGAACTGGACAAGCCCCATAGAAGTTACGGCTCAGATTTTCGATTGGTGAAAAATTGATTGAGTAATAGAATTTAAACCAACCTGCCTTTTTGTACGGAGATATATGGAACCAGGTACATTTTGGCCGAAAAGGAGTACCAAGTATATCTTGGTCTTTGTATACAGCACTTATCCGTACGAATGTTTTCATTGTATCCGGATTATTCACAATGGTTAACCTAAATACCAGGTAAAAAACGTAACTAATAATGATTTAACGTCAACATTTCGTGGGTTTAACTGAAAGAACCGAGGCGTTTAATAGTAAAACGTCTCCTCCTGAGGATGGCCAATCTGTAGTCTTTAGATGACTTGCACCATACCTGAGGCTTCAGG
>NW_009798278.1:212794-217132 GCF_000520075.1 Aphanomyces astaci | reverse complement strand
TCTTGGAGGGAGCGCTTTTCTTGTTTGCATTCAAGAAACTTGGTGCGATAGCGAAAGTCGCTATTGGGGGGCAGGAACGTGGACTTCATTTCATGCATGAAGTCGTCGAGGGAGGGAAAGCACAAAGGGTCCATGAGGCGTTTGGAAAACGCCCAATCTTCGGCACGGCCCTTCAAGTGCGACATCGCGAAAGCGACTCGAGTGTCGTCATCCAGGATACGCTGCGCGTTCGCAGCGGTCTCAACTTGGAGGATCCAGCGGAGGAGTTTGTCGGACTCCGCTCCACCGAATTTCGTGACCTCGAGCTTGATCGGCTTCAACCGGGAGGGGCTTTGTTGTTCGGAGGTATGGAGCGCGTACGTAAGGCGCTCGACTTCAGTCGCGCTGCGTGCGAGTGACTCTTCGAAAGTACGACCATGGGCTGCCATGATAGACAGTTGGCTTTCCAGAGCGGCGTTAAGTGCAGTCAGGGGGGTGACGGCAGCCGTGACGGCTTGGTCAACAAGTCGACCGATGCCCTCCACCAGACGGGCTTGGTTCTCGGGGGAGAGGCCACCGAGAAGGGTTGCAGTGTCTTGTTCGCCGAACACCAGGTACATGCAGTCGAGGACCAGTTGATGCGCTGGCGTAATGGGGGTGGAGGAGGAAGATATAGGCCGTGGACAAACGTGGAATGCTACCAGGTGTAAACGTGTGGGCGCAGAGGAAGGCGCGGTAGATGGTAAAATGAGAAGTGAATTGATAGCGTTATAACAATCTAACGCTATGACTAAGCTAAGCAGGACCAGCCATCTTGAGCTGGTAAACAAAAAGGGCCGGGGGTGGTCCGAAGCAAAGGGACGGCGAACCCTTTGCTGTTTCCTTGGCACTTAGCGGCGTCGTTGGCCGCTCGTGGGTTTGGGCCTGGCTTTGTCTTCAACCTGTGTGCCGTGGTACAGCCACGTGGATCCGGATTTTGTATCCGGAACTGTGACAAGGTGCCCATAGTGCAGCAAGAGGCTGGCGGTTAGACTCAGTGAGCGTAACCACCTATGGTTACACCATCTACTGTCCGGGACTAAACTCGTCGGACACCCCTCTTAGCAGGTCCTTACCATTTGGTCCTTCCGCACGACATGCAGGGGAAGAGACCGGATAGATCGAGTAACCCCCGGGATACCGTCACCCCCCGTTGTCTAATGCCGAAGAGAATCGGAAGCTTCTCGCCATCGCGACGAATAGTCATAACTGCAGTCATCCGGTACGAGTGCTTCTCTCCCTTGGACAGTTTTGTAGTCCCATCGCGCTGCGACCAGATGTATCGCGGAGGCATGTCATACTGGATGTCGGTCTCATCAACATTGTAGACACATTCGTCAGGTACACCATCGTTCTCGTTGTACAAGCGGGCGGCAAAGTCAGTGCGGGTACTTTCGAGGTCTGTCACGGTTTGCTTTGCAAAACTGGCTTGTTGGTGCGTGTGCCCATAGCGGGCACAGAAGCATTGAAGAAGCTTCAAGAAGTTGTCGTATCCGCATTCTTCTTTCTGGAGCTCCATGTACGTTTGGAGCCAAGGTTGCTTGTGCTTCTTGAGGAAGTTGACTATGTGGTTGCACGTACAGTAGGAGCACGCTCTTGGTGGCGCTGGGTGTCTATGAACGCCAGCAGGAATTCGTGTTGAGGGATAATCGGCGGGTGCCTAGCTGCAAGCAAATGCGATGGCTTCTTGTTTCCTTTGAATTCAGTTAGCTCGTTTGACACCTTGGTACGGTGCTGTATGGCACTGACAGACGTGCACCGATCTCGCGGAACGACATATGTGATCGCTCAACGCGAGGGCATGTAGCTTAAGTGATATTGGGTACAGGTGGCGGTGGACCAGGCGGGACGGGTTGGACATATCGTGTTCCATTGTGATGCTGGAGGCGTCGACAAATTGAAAGTGTTGAGGTGGCTTCGCGGGTATTCAATATCGATTTGGCGCGTGTTTATATTTTGACCAATGGGGCCACAGTAAAAACATTCTCGCATTCTATTGGATAATTATGACGTTCGTAATGTTGAAACTTCGGTGTGGCTTAAAATCAGTCGTTCACTGTATATTAATTAAACGTGTATAAATATGTGACCAACAAGAATTATCTAAAATGAGTTGTCTTTATGTAGAGGCTGGACGAAAAGTTGCAATTGCGCCACGCACATGTGGTCCGAGCGAAACTACTCTGCGATCCAGCGCGTTACGTTTGCGTTGACAAACTTTCACTTGTCCTTGCTGCCCTTGCGCCATGATGACGAGGACTATTATGGTCGTGTACTCGGTCGCTACCAACGTATGGCGAATGAATAGAAGTGCAAGCGTCAAGAAACCCAACGCCGGTATCGGTTGAACCGACAAGAGCTTGCTGCTATGGATGCTGTTCGTGCCATGCGCTTCTACGGTACTAGTTTGGCCTCTAAATGCTTTGATTTTTTACCAAGTATGTTATTATTAATAATCAGTGGTCCAGTAAATAATCAGTAACTCGGTCATTTCGGAAACTAACGATTTTTGACACAAACACATTGCTCTTGATATTCTGCAAGGTGAATTCGTGAAGTGTCCCTTGTCTTGATTATTTGTAAGTTACAACTATTTCCGAATGGACGTGATCAAATTGGAAATATGGCAGGTATACAGGAAGCCAGTCATCTACTGGTTTAAAGATCTATTGAACACGTTTTTTTCAAATGTCCCAGATATTCCCAAGCCAAATATTGTGGATTTTCTTCAAATTTCCCAATTTTGCATGGTTTGTTCAATCGAGCACAAATAGAGCCGAGACATCTGATTGGCCATTATCCACTTCGCCCTTTCCAGTAGAAACTCGAAAATGGATTGTAGCCAATCAGCGACGAGTAATTTCGGATTGACCAATGGGAGAGATTGGTGCTCGATTCGCTCAGCGAGATTCGATTTACAGTTAACGGGGTCCGGAAATCATACCGAATCTCCAATAAATATCCACACGTTTCGAATGGATACATCGTCCACTCATGAGATTCCCTTGCATAATCCATTTTGATAAATTTATTACGATATGCAGTATAATTGAACTCAAGGTTGGGCCGTTTTGAATGTTGAAAACGTGTTCAAGGCCAACAAATTGAAGTATCTCGATATTTGAAATTTGGATATATACGGCTTCCAAATATCCGCAAATACTCCGTCCGATATGCATTGAACACGCCCTCAAATAAAATCAGCCGCTCAACCCAAAAATTTCAAATGTTCACCAGACTTGAAGAATGTATGGAGAATGTCTCAAATATATCGAAAACAAAAGGAATCTTCAGCTGTATAGTTTACAGTTAATTCCCAGAAAGGTGTCAATTTCACCCTTGCCATATTCCAGTCAACTTCCATGTGATTGGCTCAAGTAGGGCCTGTCTGGATACCACTTTTATTGAGAAAAATCGCGATAATTTTGCAAAATATTCAAGAATCTCAGCGACTTCAATTTGGCGTGTCTGGATGCCATTTCTTGACCAAGTTATACTCCATAATTTTATCAGAAATATCGTGAAAACCACAAGAAATAATATTCTACTCATGAGTAGAATATTTTGACGATATTGACAGTGCGCGTTGAATTGACTGGGCATTTCGGAATGAGAAAGGCCATCGTGATTGCCTTCCTACGTCGATGGCTCATCCGCCGCCGCCTGGCCAAGGAACTCTTCGCCAGACAGATGGAGTACCACTACCTCGCCTTCGTCCACAAGACACGAAAGAGGACGTCCATCCTCAGTGGTCCTCTCTGGGTGGACGAAGTCCTCTGCGGCTCTGTACTATCCACTGATTGGCTGTTCATTTCCGAACCTTCATTAATTCTATGGCATCCAGACTCACCACCCAAAATAATCTTGGATCTTGAAACCCAAGAATTTCCTGCAATGTCGAAAAATGTTTTTTATTCAATATTCCAATATCCCATAATATTGGTGGGTGGCATCCAGACGGGCCCTAAATAAAATCAATTGTTTTCTAATTTCACAACTATTACTACGTAGTACTTCGAAGTATTAATACTACGTAACTTAGTACTACGTAGTAGTAGAATGTCCAAACGTGTCAGTGATTTGGGACGGAGTGGTATTTCGAAGTATACACACATTCCTTGGAAGTTGGTAAAGAACCTACATTTTGAGGAATGCTGGTTGATTGGTAAATGTATCTGATTTCGCAGGCCATCGCATTATAATTCAAAACTGAAATTGTGTTTCTGAAACACAGTTGATTTTGTGTTCTTTTGATAGTATTATATTGCCTGGTAGTCTTGAAGTGACACCCCAAAGGTCACAACACTCTGATTTGAAAGT
>NW_009798278.1:194149-209649 GCF_000520075.1 Aphanomyces astaci | reverse complement strand
CCTCAAATAAAATCAGCCGCTCAACCCAAAAATTTCAAATGTTCACCAGACTTGAAGAATGTATGGAGAATGTCTCAAATATATCGAAAACAAAAGGAATCTTCAGCTGTATAGTTTACAGTTAATTCCCAGAAAGGTGTCAATTTCACCCTTGCCATATTCCAGTCAACTTCCATGTGATTGGCTCAAGTAGGGCCTGTCTGGATACCACTTTTATTGAGAAAAATCGCGATAATTTTGCAAAATATTCAAGAATCTCAGCGACTTCAATTTGGCGTGTCTGGATGCCATTTCTTGACCAAGTTATACTCCATAATTTTATCAGAAATATCGTGAAAACCACAAGAAATAATATTCTACTCATGAGTAGAATATTTTGACGATATTGACAGTGCGCGTTGAATTGACTGGGCATTTCGGAATGAGAAAGGCCATCGTGATTGCCTTCCTACGTCGATGGCTCATCCGCCGCCGCCTGGCCAAGGAACTCTTCGCCAGACAGATGGAGTACCACTACCTCGCCTTCGTCCACAAGACACGAAAGAGGACGTCCATCCTCAGTGGTCCTCTCTGGGTGGACGAAGTCCTCTGCGGCTCTGTACTATCCACTGATTGGCTGTTCATTTCCGAACCTTCATTAATTCTATGGCATCCAGACTCACCACCCAAAATAATCTTGGATCTTGAAACCCAAGAATTTCCTGCAATGTCGAAAAATGTTTTTTATTCAATATTCCAATATCCCATAATATTGGTGGGTGGCATCCAGACGGGCCCTAAATAAAATCAATTGTTTTCTAATTTCACAACTATTACTACGTAGTACTTCGAAGTATTAATACTACGTAACTTAGTACTACGTAGTAGTAGAATGTCCAAACGTGTCAGTGATTTGGGACGGAGTGGTATTTCGAAGTATACACACATTCCTTGGAAGTTGGTAAAGAACCTACATTTTGAGGAATGCTGGTTGATTGGTAAATGTATCTGATTTCGCAGGCCATCGCATTATAATTCAAAACTGAAATTGTGTTTCTGAAACACAGTTGATTTTGTGTTCTTTTGATAGTATTATATTGCCTGGTAGTCTTGAAGTGACACCCCAAAGGTCACAACACTCTGATTTGAAAGTGTGTAGCCTGCAATAAAAACACTATATATGCCACGTAACATTATACTTATATTATGTATAATGTGGTCTGTACTCACTATGTACTATATTGAGGTGCGCATCATGATGGCCGTTTTTAACACTTCAACTTGAGCGCATCTGATTGACTGAGAACATTCCACCTCATGAAATGACTTCCTCTGAAGGAGAAGAAGTCACTTCACCATTTCTCCTGGACTGCAATATCGCCATGAGCTCTGAGAAAACCCCGCTCTTCCACGTTGTGACCAAGCCTCGCAAAGCCAAGGCCAGCTCGAAATTGGTGCTGTATGCCGTTGGGGTCCTCGGTGCATTGGCGACTGTCGGCACGATCTTAACCAGTCATCAATCGTTGACTGCACTCGTGGCTCCAGTGTCCAACTTGGCGGTGGTAAACAACTCTGTGTTTTGCGACGTCACCAAGCAGCAGTCTGGGTACATCAAACTGCCGCACAAGGTGAACGACAAGTACTTTTACTGGTTCTTCGAGTCGCGTTCGAACCCCGAGACGGACCCGCTGGTCCTGTGGCTCACGGGTGGTCCTGGATCGTCGTCCATTTTCGCGCTCTTGACTGAAAACGGCCCTTGCACTATCGACGCCGACTTGAACACGGTGCGAAATCCGCATTCATGGACCAACCACGCCAACGTGATTTGGCTGGACCAGCCCACGGATGTCGGTTTCTCGGTCGGCGATGACAAGGACGACGACCACAACGAAGAGGATGTGGGGCGCAACATCTACGGCTTCCTCCAAGGGTTTCTGAAGAAGAACCCCAAGTTCAAGTCCCATCCGTTCTTCATCACGGGCGAAAGCTACGGGGGCCACTACGTGCCGTCCGCCGCCCACTACATTTTGAACCAATCGCCCGATAACGATGACGTGCATATCAACTTGAAGGGCATTTCCGTGGGCAATGGGCTCACGGACACTGTGACTCAAATTCCGTACACTGCCGACATGGTCGACAACGCGTACAACATCACGCTGGTGCCCCCCGCCGATGTTCCTGCATTGAAAGAAGCGGCCAAAGCGGTAGGGAAACTAGTTGAGGCATGCCAATCGCCTGTAAACGAAACCCAAACGTGCCTTCAAGCCCTGAAAGCATGGGACGAGCTTGCAATCGATCCACTGACCAGAGACTCCAAGCGCAACCCATACGACATCCGCGAAGACTGCACGAACGGCTGCATCGACCGTATGAAGTACGGCCTCGTATTTCTGAATTCGCCCGCCGTCCAAGCCAAGCTCCACGTCAACAAGACGTGGGCGTCGGGGTCGCCCCGAGTGTACCAGGACTTTTCCGTCGACTTTATGAAGAACTACGTGCAGTTCGTGCCCGAGTTGCTGGCGGGGGGCGTCCGGGTCCTCATCTACGCAGGAGACGCCGACCTCATGTGCAACTGGATCGGCAACGAAGCGTGGACCAAAAAGCTCGACTGGCCCGGCAAAGCCAGTTTCAATGCCGCTCAAGTCAAACCGCTCACAGTTAACGGCAAGAACGGCGGCCAAGTCAGATCCAGCCGCAACTTGAGCTTTGTCCGCGTGTACAACGCCGGTCACATGGTGCCCACCGACCAACCGGAAGTGTCGCTCGCGCTCATCAATCGATTTTTCAACCATTTTCCCTTGGACAAGGAACACCCAAGCGTCTAAATCTGGGCGATTTGGGCAAGAAATATTCTTCGTAGTCGTGTTGTACATTGAAGCAGTTTAGTTTCCAATGGCGTTCCATGCCACCAAGTTTCAACGTAATGTCATGTTGTTTTCTAATGTGTCCAGTGTGTAGACCATCCACCACAGTGAACCCCCCATGGATATATTTGCATATTAACGCTTTTATTACTGTACTGCTGCCTGCTGGCCGTCACTCGAATCGAAGGAGGGTAGTTGATTTATTGGGGTTCAAACTACTATTGCTACAGCGTTCCATTCTGGAGGGATCGATTGATGAGGGCGGCCGACACCGCCGGTTGGTCTCGTGGCATGCAATGGCCCGAGTTGAACACTCGCACAAAGGTATGCTCATTCGCGGTTCCAGCTACGTTTCCATTGACCACGAATGGTGTCACGTTCGCGGCATTGAAGCCATCGTGGCCCGAGCACTGGAGCTTCCTTGTCCACGCATCGTCCCCCGTCCAGTCGCAAATGAGATCAGCGTCCCCGGCGTAGATCAGCACCCGCAACCCCGGGCGAGGACACTCGCGACAAAGTGCACGGCGTCCTTTTCTTCGTCGACGGCGAAGTCCTCCAGGACCGTTGCGTTGCTCATCGCGTACGGTTTGTGGACGCGGAGTTGCTGCTGCACCCACGGTTGGTTCAAAAACAAAGTCGTTTTCGCCCCGCCAAGATCGTCATATACGTCTGGCTCGCACAGGTTGGCGTCCCAAAAGTCGTCTGTATCCAACACGCCTGAGTCTGGTTGGGCAGTTGACATTGGGCCACAAGAGCTACTAAGTGCACGGCATCGTTTTGCATTTTCTCGAGTTGAGCGGGGGACACTAGCGTGATGTTGTACGAGTTCTCAACCACCATGTTGACAAGGAGGGGGTACTGGGTGACCGTATCTGTGAGTCCGTTGCCAATGGTAATGTCCTGTAAATTGATTCGAAACGCAGTGGTGTTGGCGTCTTGGGACTGAAGGATGTACGCCGCGACTGCAGGCACGTAATGGCCCCCGTAACTCTGCCCGGCAATGTAAAACGGATTCGCCTGGAGTTTTGGATGTGATGTGGGTTCTCATTTAACGGCCCCCGCTAAATGAGAATCCCACACCTGTGGGCTGATCGAGCCAAATCACGCGATGCACTGATGGAGCGATCGGCCTTCGGAAACCGCTTCGGCGTTTGCGTCGCCACGGCCGTAGTCGTTGGCCGGGAAGCAAGGAGATTGGTACCCGAGGGAGACATAATTGGAAAATGAGTATGATCAATTTCAAATTCGTTAGCCATTTATACGCGTAAAAGATGGAGGAAAGGATCGCACTGTGTTCGAAATGTAATCCAATAATGTTGCAAAGCTAAATTTATATCCGTACTATAAAAAGTTACTTATATATATAATAATAACAGTATTACGGTTCAATGCTCAGGACTATACTCGCATGACAGTACAAGTCACTCCAGGGCAGTTTCAGAAACGAAACCAAATGAATTCGGAAAAACGTCGGATAGAATTTATCTTATCAACGCACAAATCTTATTCACTCACTATTTTCACACAAATCTTATCAACGTAATAACCAGACTATGTCAAACACATTACTGGAGTAATATATTCGACAATTTGCTTCGACCACGAGTGTAGCGATGAACTTCCAGCAAGACGTACCAGCTGACAATGCCCCCTGCATGGCGGGCTATGTGGACTTGCTGGGCCCTCCAGCCTCGGGCGCTAGCGGTAGCGATGAGGATAAGGACAATCTTCCTGCCCCCCCTCCACCGTCAACGCTCCCCTCCCCCACACGATGATCTTCCTGCCCCCCCTCCACCGTCAACGCTCCCCTCCCCCACACGATGATCTTCCTGTCCCCCCCTCCACCGTCGACGCCCCCCATCCCTCACGCGATGATTTTCCTGCCCCCCTTCGTTCTCAACCCCACAACCCCCTCCCCCACAAGGCGGGCGCGAGCTGATTGGACGGCCCCAATCCGACATATGGGCCTGGTTTACGGACGCCAGCTCCCCCCAGCGAACCAACTCGGCAATGTGTTAACATTGCGGCACAACGTGTTCTACTACAAGAAATCCAAGCAATCGTCACACCATTTGAACAAGTGCGAGAAGTTTCGGTCGACAATGATGGCGCTGGACCCACATGAAAGACCAACTTGGTTCGCAGTCAGTACCAAGCGCCAGAAGAAAGCCAAGGCGCTGTCAAGTATGAAGGCCCCAACTGGTATCTCATTTGGCCATCCATCTGCTGCGCCTGTCAAGACCTTGCAAGAGTCCATGCGACGTTATGCTCTGCCCAAGCTATCTCAAGTGGACCTCGAAGCGATCAAGAAATACTTCGCAATGCACTTTTACATCACGAGCACCTTGTTCCATCGTGTTGGTCAGTTTCACCTGAAGCGGGCGTTCCAGCGGGCAAGGCCGGACATTGTGCTTCCAAACCGTCAAGCGTTGGCCAACAAGTACCTCGACATCTGCTACCATGAAGTCAAGCAAGAAAAAGATCGTCGACTGGGCGCGCCGGATACCCAGGTGTGCCTGACAACGGATGGATGGTCAGATGTCAACATGGAGCCAGTAGTTAACTACATGGCAGCAAATGCCACTATGTCGGTTTTTTTGGACAGCAAGTACACTGAAGCTCAAGCGCACACGGCGGAGTGGATCGCCAAAGACCTTGAAGACACTATGGCAGCCTTACCAGCAAATGTATGTGGCGCGTGTACAGACAACACAGCGGAAAATCCTTGAAGCTTGGAAAATCCTTGAAGCGAAGTTCCCAACCAAGTTCTTCCACGGGTGTGTGTGCCACGCTTTAAATCTGTTAGTTAAGGATATATTTGGTCCGCGAAAGACCAAGTGGGGGGGCAATGACGTGCCACGCTATCCGAATGGATATTCATTCGAGCACCTTGCCAACTTCGTGGACAGCTGTAAAGACGTAGTTCGGTTCATCCGCAACAATGGGCGGTTGAAGTCGTCGCTGTCAAGCCTCCAAAAGGCCAACCATCTCGGTCGCCTAGTGATGCCTGCATCAACCCGGTGGTGCACACTGCAACAATGCTTAGTTTCGCTCCACGAGTCAGAGTCATTGCTCCATGACTTGGTCAGAGCCGGGATTTCATTACCGGCTCCGCGGATCAACGGCTGCGGCGGATGGCTGTCAAAGAGACAGTAACGGCTGTTGACTTTGTCTCAAAGCTGAAGCACTGCATTTCTATCTTGTCACCCATCGACAAATGGATCAAGATCTTTCAAAGTGACCGCGTACCGGTGTCAGAAGTGTCCACCAGCTGCCACACGCAATCGGCGACATCTGGAGTCTGAACCTCCATGAATCGAAATACATTGTGGCCGCCGTCAAGGCTCGCTGGGAGTTTGTGTACGGCGACGCACACGAGGTGGGCTACCTGCTGGACGCGCGGTTTGTGGACAGCGGATTTAACAGCATGGAATTCAAGGAAGATGTAGTTGATTTCGTAGTTAACTATCCACCATCGGACACCGCGCCCTCGACGAACAGCCGTACAGATGCTTTGTCGCGTGATCGAAGGAGTTTCAAAAGTACTGCCTTAAGCTGCATAGTTCTAAAGGATGGAGACTAGAAGAGCTGAAGTCCAAGAAGAAGACCGTCGCCGAGTTTTGGATGCTTGATGACCAAGCGTGGCCACTCCTACGCGAACTAGCACTTCGCGTTTTCAACCTTGTGGCATCCAGTGCTGCTTCCGAACGTAACTTCTCCATGCACGGCTTCATCCAGTCCAAGAAGCGAAATAGACTAAGCCCCAGTACCGTGACAAAACTGATGTACATCAAGACGAACTACAATCTGGACGACGAAGTTGGCGGTAAAGATTACTCATCGGACGAGTATACAAACTCTGAGTAAGAGTTTAATCTTGAAATAAAAACTATATAAACTGGTTTTTTATATATAAACTGTTAAACCTAATATCCATTTTTCCAAAAAGTGGATTTTAACAACTATGCCACAAACCCACGAAGCGCTCGATGCCACATCAGCTTTGGATTTGGACTCTGGTATGAAGTTTTCACAGAAATATCTTGGGGGTTGTCCGGATAACGCTACAGTATTTACAACGCTTAGGGACCAAATACAGTGTACTACGTAGTACTCCGGGGTAGTAATACTAGGTAGTCCTTCGAATAAATTTGTTTGACTACTCCTAGTATCATGCTAGTAATATTACATTTCGATTGCTAGAATTACTACATTCCCCATTGAAATCTACGGCCACCTTTCCAATACGCTACGACAAATCGCATTGACTCCGGTGTCACAACATACATACACTCAGTTTCAACGAATCGATTTACTATTAAACGAGATATTTACCAATTTATATACAATTTCGAATTGGACGGGGCCTCCTGCCGTTGTACGACATGATCGGGTTTCCACTTTTCGGCGCATCCGGATATGGGTTTCGGGCTGAGGTGCATACAACTAACTATTAATAGTAAGTACATACTACTAGTACGTAGTAGTATGAACTTGTGGTCCTCACACGTCTTTCAGTGGTGCTCACGAGACTATAAAGCTTACTAGCTACAGTATTATGGTACTAGTACTTCCACATCATTCGCTTTGTCACGAGGCACTAAGGCTCAGTAGTTTGAATCTAGCGTGAAGGTGCTGCCATGTGATCTACGATACACGGGCATCATGGTGGTGGTGTTAAGAGACTATGAAGCTTAGCAGTTAGATTGTAATGTTGTGGTGGTGCCACGTCATCCACGATACACGGGCGTCATGGTGATGAAGTTGTCCCAACTAGTGTGGCGTCATGCGCGCATGACACTTTGGGTGACGTATGTGAGGGCTTGTTGTTCGACGATGCCGACGCGTTTGCCTCGAAAATGGTTGTCTGGGGAACCCAGCATGGTTTTACTGTGTGCAGAACTGGCAAGTATTTTTCCCGTACTAATCCCCACCCTACCCTCGGAGACCGACCAGGACTGCTATGGAGGGCGCACTTGTATTGTAACTTCAAAACTGCTGAGGACAAACCAAACAGTCGAGTGAAGTCATCGTGTCCGTGGACGGTCAAGTTCCATTTTGATCGCTCAAAAATGAGTTACACGGTTACACAAATCATGTTGACTCACTCGCACTCACTCCTGGTGTCTGGGCCTAGTGTTCTTGGAACCCACCTCCTTAAGTTTGCCAACCAACTCACCACGAACGAAATTGAGTTAATCCAAGGCCTTGGCCGTTACAACTTGCCATCTGGTAAAGTGCGCGAAATCGCTGAGCACCAGAATCCTGGCAGAATGTACAGCGACAACCTCTTGTACCGCCTCATGGACAGGGGGCGGCGACTCTTCCTCGGCAGCGACCGGGATAGCATGTCGAAGTTTTTCGACCTCTGCTATAATGTGCGTGCAAGTGGCGGTTCATTCGAGTATGATTTGGACACGTCAATGACTCTCAAGAGCATCATCCTCCAGGTGCAAGTCATTTTGTCAATGTGTCATCTAAAGTGTAATATGTAACAATATTAGTCAGTCGCAATGGCCACGTATTCCAAGGCGTACCCGGATTTCATCCTGTGCGATGGAACACACAATGTGTCTAAGTACACACTCAAGCTAATGCCGTTCACTGTCGTCGATTCGCTTGGCCGCAACACGATATGCGGAATTGCGCTTGATCAGTCTGAAAATACAGAGGTACTCGACTCTTGTTGTCTTGTTGTCAAACTTCGTTCTTATGTTATCGATAACTACCGTATATTAGATTGTGAAGCAAAGCCTTCGCGTATTTGGACTGAATATCCCCGGGGCAACATTTATGACGGACGGGGGAAGTGCGTATCCCAGTAAGATCATTTTGTACGAATTTATACTTACAGGAATCAAATATATAATAGATGTGGCCATTGAGTGCAACATGATCCACGTGCTCTGCACGAAACACTTTGAAAAGGAAATTGTGGCCAACTGCTCCGGACTTGGCCCCTTGGCGGCGGACTATAGGCGAGAGTGCTTCGCATTGATATACGACAATATGACACCAGATGACTGCGACCGGCGTCTCTCCCTCGCGTTGGCCACGTTTGCCCAGTCGGACAGGGCTTGCAAAAGTATTCAAAGTATTTGGACCCACCGTAGTAAAGTCTGTCGCGCATATACAGGTACAATTATATAGTAATCTCAATTATATAGTAATCTCAATTCTCAAGTTTCAGCTAGGGTCGATATTCACCTGCAGCTGCCTTGCCACACAGCGTGGAGAAAGCGTGAACTCTCAAATAAAGGAGCACGGTATCATCAATAATCAATTAAAATTGCCTGACAAATATGTAGGTCACAAGAAGCAGGAACTTCGAAAATTCAATTTATTTCAATTGTTCGAACACCTCGTCCAGCTGTTCACACGGCAGCAGACCAAGGCGCTGGACGAGTTGGTTGCTACCATCATGACCAAGGCTGAGTGGTCATCGTACGTCGAAAAGCGGTGGCGCGCTAGTTATAGCATCATGCATGAATGGTCATTCGTTCACTGTGACGGTGACATGTGGTACGTGTCGGACGTTCCATTGGTCGACGTCACCGAGGCTCGCCACCACATTGAATTGAACTCCGCCGAAGCGTTTCCTACCTGCAACTGCTACGATTTTCTATCGTCGATGATTCCATGTGTCGGCATTTGCCAGGTATTTATTTCAATATTTCAATGTTTTTGTTGTCGATGATTAATACGTTATTAAATAAGGTATTTTCTCGAATTGACAAGCCACTATTTTCAGTCAACAATTTGGCTCCACGGTGGAGACTATCGTGTCACCCGCTGTATTTGGGGGCATTAAAGCAACTAAATGTGACCGATCCCCATGGCGTTGACGATGCGTATCAGCTGAGTCCACCAAGTGCTGCCTCATCCAATCACAGCGTGTCATTAGACGTGTACAAGAAAGTGCACGTCCCCACCAGTGGCGCCATGCGAATTACCAAGTTCCGAAACGCGTGCAGCAGGATTGAACAGCAAGTTGCAAACAACTCGCATCTGTATCGACTTTTTATGGCGAACCTCGCAGCGTTTGAGAATGGCATCGGCGATGAAACTGTGCGCGGGTCGTTGGAGCCATTTCATCTGCCTCAAGATGCGGCATTGATTCCAACTCTCCGCCCCGAGGCTATCGTTGGAAATGCTACGGGTGTTGTCCGTCCGCCCGTTACGTCCTCGTCGAAAAAGCGAAAATTCGACAACGTTAACAGGTGTGAGTCATGGTATTTATATATTGACAAACGAAAGTTAGGTCCAAGCTGTCGAATTGTCTTCTTCAATCCAGAACCGCAGTACCAAGCAAAAATGAAGCGGAAACAGTACGTGCAAATTCGGTAAATAGAGTATAAATTATTTTATAGGAGTATCGCACGCGATCAAGAATTGTCGTCAACGGGAGGGGATAAGTCGGTGGACGGTGCCGCATGTGAGCTAGAATCTGCCCGACTTGGGAGGAGAACAGCGTCAGGAAGAGTACAAAAGGTTGTACTCGAAAAGGATTTTGTGCATTAAAGAATGCAGTTTCCGTTCGTATAACAACTCTCGCACAAAATTGTAAACAAGGCTGATTCACCTCTTAATCAAACAATCCAAATCAAAGACTTCATAGTGTTTGCAAGCAAGCGCTCGTGCATGTCCCGCGATAAAATCAGCCATGGATAAGCAAACATGAACAAAGGAATAAAGCTGCAAAACGCACGAGTGGCGGCTAAGAGATACAATACAACCCTTAGTTCAAATATCATACACATACAACCATCATCACGGACTTAGGACAATGTGGGAATTCATGTACATCTATATGCAGTACACAAATCATGGATGGAACTGGGAAATCGAAGGATGCACGCATCGCCGACTTTGGCTGTCGTCGAAGTCGATGTGAATGACCTATGCATTCAACCACGTGATAGCATTAACGCAACAGTCAACATCATTTAAATGTTGTAAGAGACAACGTACCATTGTGTGTAAGCCCCACTGGACGCCAACGGAAGCGCTTTGTTGTCGTTGGCCTTGGGGCCATGGACTTTGTTGGGCAATGAAATGGCAGTGCTTCAAAATCATTTATCCGGATTCTTCTCCGGATGCGCCGAAAGCGCATGCAAACATAACTGGAAGCGGCGATGGCGGACCGTGGGCGGTCAGAGGCAGCACACTGGCAGCAGAGGTTCTCAAATATCTATCTTTTACCTATTCTCAAACAGTGGGTTGATAGGTAACTTATCTTTTATGGAGGATGACGAAGATAACTTATTTTTCCTGTTATACAGAAAGAATTACTTATTAGAATAACTCCCGGTGAAAGTCCATTTTATGTAGTCATTAACTTGTCTACATCGGTCACGTCCCAAAGACTACAATTCACTTTGAGGAACATTTGCTGCTCAAAGTTCTGGGGGGTTGTGGCACGACGACGATCGTTCAATGCATACTTGGCCCAGGAAAAAAATCGCTCACACATATTCGACGTCGGACGGATAAATCGACAGCCCACGTAGGAGTCAGCATCGGCTGAGCCCTTGAGGCGCTTCTTCGCACGTTGCGCCAGCGTCAATGGCTTATCCTGGCTTGCATCCAAGACCTTTGGGGCCATCTTCAAACGATCAACACTCGCGACTTGACCATTACTCATGGTAGCAATTGATTGGTCCAATATCTTGGTGATGGCAACTTCAAAATTCGCGTGTCCGACGACGCCTGAATTAGACGCCAAGCGCTTGGAAGCTGACGGATGCAGCATACACTCATCAAAGAGATTCCGGATATCCAGCATGGAGGTAGCTTCTTCTTAAAGCGCCAACGTCACTGATTCAAGCTCGTGAAGCACGATCAACAAAAGTCGATTTCGTCGTCTTGGTCGTCGGTCGGGGTGAGGTGCAAAATATTGCGATCGACCAGGAGCCTAATATAGGTGAGGATGGCGACGTAGCGCTTGAGCATGGAGTAGGTGGAGCTCCAGCGCGTGACATTGCGGTTGATCGCACCTAATGGTGTCAAGCGACGTAGCTTTGCAGCTAGTTTTAGGTTTTTTAGTTTTTTCATTAACTCATTGACAGTGTTAGTCAAAGGATCGTATTGAGTCAAAATGTCGGTGACGAAGAGGTTAAACCTGTGACTGGCACAACCAACCAAAGGTACACCACATCGGTTAGCAATTGCGCCATTAGTTGAACAGTTATCACCGATTAGAGCAATAACATTCGACATCGTTTTTACGTATACATCCAATAAAAATACTAAGTACTCGTGATGAGTATCGGCGTTTAACGATTCCTCGTCATTGATTGGGGAAAATGACAAAGAAATTTTTTATAGCCAATCAGATCATCCGTAGGAAATGTAGCAAATACTGCAACAAAATGACTCGATCCAATAGACCAACCATCGAATACTATAGCGAGCATGTTTGGAAGCATGTCAGCGATCTTTTTCTCCACGGTGTCAGTGAGAAGTGACATATATTTCATGAAAGTATTCGTTGAGATGGAATCCAACATTGAGTACTTTCTAGCCATATCATTTTCACAAAACGAAAATGGAAGCAACGAGAAGATAATCCACTGTAGCCACCCAAATACCTTTCGCACAGCATGTGGGATTAGCATGTTGGCGATGATACTAGGGTGATCAGCGTCAGTTTCATTCAAGTGGACGTACTCGGGATGGTAGCTCATTACATGAGAACACAGGTTTGTGTAACCAGTGGTCTTTTTGAGGTGCACGTGCCCACACTTACCTTCCATTCGTTGCCGGTAGGTGTGGTCCTCGTGATGTAGAGCTCAGCGAGCCGCTTTCCACGAAGCGCGGTGGTTTGAGGTCTCGTCGACATGGCAAGTGAGTCAATGTTCAATCGGGGTGTCAAAAGTAATTGGTGGTTATCACTCTAATCCTAATTATGACCAACCAATTTCAAGCACCAATGAGAATTATCCTGTCATTTGGAATAGATTATTTATTTTGCATATGAAGATAAGTTATTTTATTTTTTCTGGTGATGGGAAAAGATAACTTATCTATTTTGGTGGTGCCGGAAAATAATCTATTTTCCGTTCGAATAAAAGATATATTTTAAATAGATTATTTTTTGAGAACCCCTGATTGGCAGTGCTTGACAGTTGCTAATTGCAAAATGAGAAGTGATTTTGAATGGACCAATCATATTGCTAATACGGATAACTAACCGGTCGTCGGAACGCTGTCGGAATCCACTCTCAAGTTTTTAACCTAACCGCCCAAAAAATATGCTAATGGGTATACAAAGACTAAGCTTAAAATGGTGCATCTTAAATTGGACCGCTTGTTTTAAGCTGTTTGTGGACAAAGTGGAGTAAATGATAATGAATAATAACAGGAATCATATCGCATTCAAAACTCCCGAATACGCTTGGATTTTGGGCTTTCATGTAACATATTCTAGAATTATAACCCGATACCTACGAGTCGAGTTACATGCCTTCCACGGCAGCGTCTCGGAAAAAGTGTACTTAAATTGGACTTTTACGTTAACCAAAATCGATGAGCCATACCATAACGACTCGGACGTGAAAACCATTCGGATAGAGCTTCGGACACAGAAATATTTGAGGAATTAATACAACTGTTGTATACAAATTCCAAGCTTGCTTCACGTAATTAAAATAACGATGATAGGATAGGTACAGCGTAACTAGAGACTGCACATCAACGACAACCGCAAGTCCTTACTAGTACTAACGCAGTAACCAAGTGGTCATGCTCAAATAGGTAAAGCGTTAATGATTTCTACGTAGTACAGGCACTACTTCATCCTTCACGCTCGCAAGGGCTGCCGGTAAACTACACTGTACTGCAGGTTCATCAAATAACATATGACAATTATAAAAAGAGATATTATATTCCAAAATATTACTTGCATATAAACTATTTTGAGACAAGAAAATTTAATTCTATTTTGACTGAAGTATTCCGAATGTCGCAAGTCAACTTCTGCTACGAAATTCGATTACATTCTTCACGTGCTTTCGTTGGGCGATTTAGATTTGGCTCTAATGGCCTGTGGGCCGAGAACTGGATAATCGAAGTTACTGTGTGCGGTCGAATAAAATCGAAGTGCGTCGAACAATGCAAATTGAAGAATGAGAATTGAATCCATCGCAATACGGGTTAGGTTTAACACAGCAGCCAACCGACTACTTGTACGGTAAATTTATGCGGATGAAAGTGTCGTTCTGCAGTCATTTCCCACTTTCACTCGTAGCCGACACTTCCTCGGTGTTCATCACACCATCCAATACAAGGAAACGAATCGCATCTACATGTTTAGGAACTGTGGCGACGACGACAGCAGCGACAATGACAACTAAGGCTAAGGCGACAGCGACGATGACAACTGCGACGATGACAACTGCGACGACAGCGACTTACGGTATGTTACTGCATCATTCGGCAATATCGAAAAGTACCTCATTATCATCTCACATATCAGCTGTGGTCATCCAAAGTACTGGTATTTTTCAACACCATCCTACGTAATGAAATATATCACTACTACTAACTTGTTTAGAACGGACACTCCACCCGCGTGATCCAGACAGTGATAGAGGTAGGCGACAAAACTACTTCGCCCGTGACAACCCGAACCATCTAACACCAACGCCAGCCCTCTAAACATCAACCAGTATCAACTCTAACAACCATCGTTATATAAAAAACACGGTGCTTGTCAACACCATACAATGTGAAGAAATGCATGGTAGCTATAATAATGAATTGGAATAACGCTGCACTTCCAACAGTGGTTGTGATATCGCATACACAGCAACATAAACCACCAGTGCTACCTCGATGGGCGTCTATGCCCATAACTAGGAGAACAGCTAAAGGCGGTGACCGAATCTTACAGTTAACATAACATACATGTTTCAATTAATGGAACTTCGTGCATTCTATTCTCTGCTGGATCGTTTTTTACCTTGCTTCTACATATAGTGAAACTTACATATCAACAACACCTGCTATCTACTTCAAGGTGAGAATATCTATTAATAGAAGGATCGGATTTGAGATATTAACTAGACATCGCACATACCTCAATTTGAGCTGTGGTGCGTGGCAATTACGGCAGCGGTGGTGGTGACGGCACTGGCACATCCATGTTGAGATAGTGGTGCTGGCAGTGGCAGCATGGGCATGGCGATGGCTGCGGCGCAAGTGGCAGCATGGTCGTCGAAGTGGCAGTGGCAGCATCGTCGCGACGGTGGCGGCAAGGTAGCAGCATTGGCGGCATGGACGCAAAAGACAGCTTGATCGCGGCCGCAACGGTGCCGACCGCGGGAGCAGTATTCTTTTAGGCATGGTGAACTACGATGCTACGGTACGACAATTTTACATTCTCATAAGATTTATTGAAATATACTAACATGTCTAGCTTGATTAGAGCCGACCATCGATCTTGATCAAGGCACCGCGAACGACAACCGTGGGGAGGCTCCGGCTAGAGTCGCTGGAGGGCTAAAATTCAAAATTTAATTTAACTTTTTTATGTCATTTCTTTTGTTGTGTTGCGCGTATTGATTAACCACCATTACTGCGAGTTCAAAAGCAACTTCTACTCGCCAAGGGGGCCCGAGTAGAATGATCTGATATGTAAGTCCCCCCCCACCT
>NW_009798278.1:134273-180937 GCF_000520075.1 Aphanomyces astaci | reverse complement strand
GCAGAGGCATATCATGGCAAACGCTTTCTTCATTCGCTTGACGAATTTCATGCGAGCAGCATCGTCGGGCTGGTCTTCCCACTTTTCGTTTCCAATGACGACATCCCAAAGGTCCTTCTCTTCCAGGATCATGGACATCTTGAACTTCCACAGATGAAAGTTCGTTCCGTCAAACTTGTTGATCTTGAAAGGGGCGTCGGTAGCGTCGGTTGGGCTCATAACCAATTGAAAACAGTTAAAAGAACTCTGCAAATTCTTAGCAAAATGGAAAGTAATTCATTATGTTCATTCGACATGAATGATTACGCTAGTTGTGAAAATACTAATCATGCTCTACAAAGGTCGATTTCTTTTTTCTTCTAGAATTCGGACTTGATCGAGCTGGCAAACTTGACTTGTATCTTCAACAGTAGTAAGCTTACAGTTACTAACTAGTACAGTATTTCGAAGTGTGGAAAATTTTGAGGACCTACATTTTGAGGAATGCTGGTTGTTAGGGACCTACATTTTGAGGAATGCTGGTTGATTGTTAGGGACCTACATTTTGAGGAATGCTGGTTGATTGGTAAATGTATCTGATTTCGCAGGCCATCGCATTATAAATCTAAAATCTACTAGTAATCGCGTTTCTGAGACACAGTTCATTTCGCTTTCTTTTGATAGTACAGTAAGTTCTTGCTTAACTCCGCACTTGCTGTGCCGAGTTACTGGAGTTACAATTTACAATAAAAATACAAAAAATTTATTAACGTTACTGATAGTAATCAGGACGAAGTGGTGGTGTAGATACAACACTATTGTATCATCAAACATGCATTGGTGGTCAGAGTTCATTTCGACGATGATTCGTGGGGGGGGCGAACGCCTTACCAAAGTCGAGCGTTTGTCCATACTCGATGAACTTGCTGTATTATAGTCTTACTGTATATTGACACCCCAAACGTCACTAAACTCTCATTTGAAAGTATGTAGCATGCAATAATAGCACTATACATGCAATGTAACATTAAACTTATACTATGTATAATGTGGGAAGTACTCACTATGTACTATATTTGAAGTGAGCATCACGATGGCCGGTTTTGGCCCTTCAACACTAGCGCGCATCTGATTGAACATTCCACCTCGCTCGTTTACTCTTTCAGAGGAAGTCACTTCACCATTTCTCCTGGACTGCGATATCGCCATGAGCTCTGAGAAAACCCCGCTCTTCCACGTTGTGACCAAGCCTCGCAAAGCCAAGGCCAGCTCGAAATTGGTGCTGTATGCCGTTGGGGTCCTCGGTGCGTTGGCGACTGTCGGCACGATCTTAACCAGTCATCAATCGTCGACTGCACTCGTGGCTCCAGTGTCCAACTTGGCGGTGGTGAACAACTCTGTGTTTTGCGACGTCACCAAGCAGCAGTCTGGGTACATCAAACTGCCGCACAAGGTGGACGACAAGTACTTTTACTGGTTCTTCGAGTCGCGTTCGAACCCCGAGACGGACCCGCTGGTGCTGTGGCTCACGGGTGGTCCTGGATCGTCGTCCATTTTCGCGCTCTTGACTGAAAACGGCCCTTGCACTATCGACGCCGACTTGAACACGGTGCGAAATCCGCATTCCTGGACCAACCATGCCAACGTGATTTGGCTGGACCAGCCCACGGGTGTGGGTTTCTCGGTCGGCGATGACAAGGACGACGACCACAACGAAGAGGATGTGGGGCGCAACATCTACGGCTTCCTCCAAGGGTTTCTGAAGAAGAACCCCAAGTTCAAGTCCCATCCGTTCTTCATCACAGGCGAAAGCTACGGGGGCCACTACGTGCCGTCCGCCGCCCACTACATTTTGAACCAATCGCCCGATAACGATGACGTGCATATCAACTTGAAGGGCATTTCCGTGGGCAATGGGCTCACAGACACCGTGACTCAAATTCCGTACACTGCCGATATGGTCGACAACGCGTACAACATCACGTTGGTGCCCCCGGCCGATGTTCCTGCGTTGAAAGAAGCGGCCAAAGCGGTAGGGAAACTAGTTGAGGCATGCCAGTCGCCTGTAAACGAAACCCAAACGTGCCTTCGAGCCGTGGAAGCATGGAGCGAGCTTGCAATCGATCCATTGACCAGGGACTCCAAGCGCAACCGGTACGACATCCGCGAAGACTGTACGAACGGCTGCATCGACCGTATGAAGAACGTCCTCGCGTTTCTGAATTCGCCCGCCGTCCAAGCCAAGCTCCACGTCAACAAGACTTGGGCGTTAGCGTCCCGCCGAGTGTCCCAGGACTTTTCCGTCGACTTTATGAAGAACTACGTGCAGGTCGTGCCCGGGTTGCTGGCGGGGGGCGTCCGGGTCCTCATCTACGCAGGAGACGCCGACCTCATGTGCAACTGGATCGGCAACGAAGCGTGGACCAAAAAGCTCGACTGGCCCGGCAAAGCTAGTTTCAATGCCGCTCAAGTCAAACCGCTCACAGTCAACGGCAAGAACGGCGGCCAAGTCCGATCCAGCCGAAACTTGAGCTTTGTCCGCGTGTACAACGCCGGTCACATGGTGCCCACCGACCAACCGGAAGTGTCGCTCGCACTCATCAACCGATTTTTCAACCATTTTCCCTTGGACAAGGAACACCCAAGCGTCTAAATCTGGGCGATTTGGGCAAGAAATATGCATCGTAGTCGTGTTGTACATTGAAGTAGTTTGGTTTCCAATGGCGTTCCATGCCACCAAGTTTCAACGTAATATCATGTTGCTTTGGACTGTGTCCAGTGTGTAGGCCATCCACCACAGTGCACCCCCCATGGATATATTTGCATATTAACGCTTTTATTACTGTACTGCTGCCTGCTGCCCGTCACACGAATCGAAGGAGGGTAGTTGATTTATTGGGGGTAGTACATATTGCTACAGCGTTTCATTCTGGAGGAATCGATTGATGAGGGTGGCCGACACCGCCGGTTGGTCTCGTGGCACGCAATGGCCCGAGTTGAACACTCGCACAAAGGTATGCTCATTCGCAGCTCGGACGGTTCCAGCTACGATATCATTGACCAAGAATGGCGTCACGCTCGCGGCATTGAAGCCATCGTGGCCCGAGCACTGGAGCTTCCTTGTCCACGCATCGTCCCCCTTCCAGTCGCAAATGAGATCAGCGTCCCCGGCGTAGATCAGCACCCGCAACCCCCGGGCGAGGACACTCGCGACAAAGTGCACGGCGTTCTTTTCTTCGTCAACGGCGAAGTCCTCCAGGACCGTCGCGTTGCTCATCGCGTACGGTTTGTGGACGTGGAGTTGCTGCTGCACCCACGGTTGGTTCAAAAACCGAGTCGTTTTCGGTCCGCCAAGACCGTCACACACGTCCACCTCGCACACTTGGCGGAAATCGTACGGATTTTGAGTTGGGATGGTGATCATGGGCTCTAAGAGGTTGGCGTCCCAAAAGTCGTCTGTATCCAAGCACGCCTGAGTCTGGTTGGGCAGTTAACATTGGGCCACAAGAGCTGCTAAGTGCACGGCATCGTTTTGCATTTTCTCGAGTTGAGCGGGGGACACTAGCGTGATGTTGTACGAGTTCTCAACCGCCATGTTGACAAGGAGGGGGTACTGGGTGACCGTATCTGTGAGTCCGTCGCCAATCGTAATGTCCTGTAAATTGATTCGAATCGCAGTGGTGTTGGCGTCTTGGGACTGAAGGATGTACGCCGCGACTGCAGGCATGTATTGGCCCCCGTAACTCTGCCCGGCAATGTAAAACGGATTCGCCTGGAGTTTTGGATGTGCCTGGAAAAACCCTAGGAGAAATTCGTAAACGTTGCGGCCGACGTCCACTTCGATGTGGTCGTCGTGGCCCCCGCTAAATGAGAACCGCACGCCTGTGGGCTGATCGATCCAAATCATGTTGGCGTGGTTGGTCCACGAGTGCGCGTTGAAGTGGGTGCTGTTGCCGTCTTCGCCATGGAACACGGCCCGTTTTCATTCAACAAGGCCCAGATGGAAAACGTGCCAGCCCCCCCTCCAGCCACAGTACGAGGGGGTCGTCGGTAGGGTTGGACCGAGACTCAAAGTACCAGTAAAAGTACTGGTCGTTCGCCTTGTGTGGCAGTTTGATGTAGCCAGATTCGTGGTACGTGGTGTCGCAAAACGTAGGTGTGACCTCGCGCGGCCACGGGATGGATGGACGAGAAGATGCCACGTACGCAACCATCAGGACACAGGCTGCAGCTGCAACAACAAACTTGACACTGATGCCCCTGTTTAGGCGATGCCAATGTCACGGTTGTCGAAAGAATAAAAGCGGAGCCTCGTGCTGTGGTTGGAGGGGGACCCTGGTACATCTTCCATCTGGGCGATTTGATGCTTGCAAATGGAAACTTTGACTTATGTCAGGTGAAAAAAAAGAACTTTGCTCTTCGGGAACGTTCGAAATATTCTGAGCCAGTCAATCGTCGCATCGCCAGCAATTGTTGTGTTTCGATGACAGAGTCACGTACGAACACAAATAATTACTACCGGTAGTACTTCGAAGTATCGTTGAATGAGAAATGAAGTATTAAATGTACGCGTGTAAAAATAAAGCTCTCAACTCTACGACTAGTGCTGTAACGCTACTCTTCGGACGTGGTGGTCGCAGGGTTTGCATTCCCATCGACTTGTCGAGCGACTAGAGTTCGATACAACCCCGACGGAATGTCCAGGAGCTCGGTATGCGTGCCTTGCTCGACGATACGTCCATCGTGGGCCACCGCAATGAGGTCGGCGCTTTGAATGGTCGTGAGTCGATGGGCCACGACGATCGTCGTCCGCTTCTTCATGTCCAAGAGCGCATCCAGTGACGCTTGCACAATTCGCTCGCTTTCGTTGTCCAACGCACTCGTGGCTTCGTCAAGCAAAAGGACTTCGGGGTCTCGCAAAATGGCCCGCGCAATGGCTATCCGCTGCTTTTGCCCCCCCGAGAGCTACACATATCGAATGGACTTAGAAGGCTTTGAAATATATAGTTGTGTACCTGAATGCCACGATCTCCAACTTGGGTGTTGTACTTTTCAGGGAACTGCTGAATAAAATCGTGGGCGTTGGCCATCTGCGCGGCCTTTTCAACCTCGTCTTGCGATGATCCCGGCTTCCCCGTCGCGATGTTATCGGCAATCGTGCCCACAAACAGCACTGGCTCTTGCCCCACCAGTGAAATGTGTTCGCGAAGCCAGGTCAAGTTGAGGGTGCGGATGTCCACTCCATCAAACAATACGCGGCCAGCATACGGATCGTAAAAGCGCTCCAAGAGCCCGATGGCGGTGCTTTTGCCACTGCCACTGGATCCAACTAGCGCCACCGTGGTGCCGGCCTCGATTACCAGGTTGTAATCCTTGTACACCAAACTGTCGGGGCGACTGGGGTAGGCGAATTGCACGTTTTGGAACTCAATTCGTCCCACGACTAGTGTTGGCTTGACACCGTCATTGGTGATGCATTCAATAGCAGGCACTCGATCCACGATCGCGAACACGTTGGCGGTGGCTTGCTTGGCCTTCCCCATCCCCCCCAGCGCCTGTGCGGCCGTACCCAGCCCAAAACTGCTCATCATGAGGGACATGAGCACCGAAAACATGTCGGCAAACACAATGATGCGGTGGCTAATGAGGTACCCCCCAAACCAAAACAAAAACGCCATCGCGAAGAACATCATGGCTTGAGATAGGCCGAATACAAATCCCATCGACAGCGCCGCGCGCCGATTGTCGGCCCCGGCCATGGCCACGAGTTTGGTGAAGTGGGCTTGAATCACGTCCTCCATCCCGAACGATGCCACCGTCCGGATAGACCCGATCGCTTCCGAGAGCAGCGCGCCAGCCATCACGTCGCCTTCGTTTTCGTCTTCCTTGACTTGGGGGTTGAACGACTTGGCGCGCATTTTCGAGGCAAACCCCATCAGAGGAAACACCCCCAGGAGCGCTAACGTCATTTGCCAGCTGTGGTAGAACGCAATCGTAAACCCAATCACGAGGCACACCACAACGTTGAGCACGTTTTTGAGCAAATCCGCCGACATTTTCTGAATCAGCGCGCAGTCCGTGCTCAAACTGGCCTGCAAAGCGCCGGCAGAATGCTCGGGGAAGTCGTACCAGCCGACTTCTTGGCGCAACATGGCGGCAAACCCTAACGCCCGCAGCCGCGTCGTCAGGCGCTCCGACACGACCGAGAACCCGTAGTTCTGGGCTACGTTGCCAACGCAGTAGGTCGCGCCAAGGATGAGAAAGTACCCGGACCATTTGAGCCCTTCCAACTTCATTTCGTCGGCGGTGAGTTTGAAATTGAAAAATAGCACGATGCAGCTCGACAAGAGGTATCCCCACAGGGGAAACGTGGCGCCTGTGATCAACGACCCCATCGAGCCCATCACCAAGTACCCCACTTCCGGTTGACTCATCGTCCAAATACGACCGTACGGCACCTGGTTGGCGGTCTTCTTCTTCTTGGGGGAGGATGGCGTCGACGCTGGAGCGGACGTGGTCGCCGCAACCGGGACAGGAATCTCCGTGGGGGATGCGGCCACATCGTCGTCCACAGAAGACGTCAGTTTCATGACGGCATTGCTTGCCTTTCGGGGGCTTTTGCGAGACTGGGCGTCCACGAGCATACGATACTGCCCTTGGTCGATTTGCATCAAGTGTTCGTGCGACCCTTGTTCGACGACTTTGCCTTCGCATAACACGACGATGCGGTCGGCGTTTCGGATTGTCGCGAGCCGGTGGGCGATGATGATGGTTGTTCGCTTTCGGTCGTTCAGCAATGCATCCAGCGACGCCTGCACGATGCGCTCGCTCTCCGTGTCCAGCGCACTTGTGGCCTCGTCCAACAGCAAAATGGCTGGGTTCTTGACGATCGCCCGGGCGATGGCAATGCGTTGCTTTTGTCCGCCCGACAACTGCGTGCCACGGTCCCCCACGAGTGTATCAAACCCTAGCGGAAATGATTGGATGAACTCCAACGCGTTGGCCCGCTTGGCCGCGTCGCGGATCTCTTCCATGGTCGCCCCGGGCTTGCCGTGTCCAATGTTGACGGCTATCGACGCCGCAAACAAGCACGGCTCTTGCCCCACGAGCCCAATCTGTTGCCGTAGCCAGCGGGGGTTGAGCGTCTTGAGGTCCACCCCGTCGAGACGGACGACGCCGTGAATCGGGTCGTAAAAACGTTCAACAAGGGACACGATCGTGCTCTTGCCGCTGCCGCTGGGGCCCACGAGGGCAACTTTCTCCCCCGCTTCGATCGTGAGGCTGTACCCCTTGCACACTGGAATGTGGGGCCGCGACGGGTACTGGAACTCGACTTCAATCAGCTCGATGCGACCTTCCACACTGCTCAACGTGGCGCCGTCCGTAGTCAGCGCGTCAATTTTCGACGGCCGGTCGATCGTTCCGTACGCTTCAAAGGCTGCCGCGCGAGCCGACACGATCGCTTCCATGCTCGGATTCGCCTGGCCCAGCGCCATGGCACCCATGATGACCCCAAAGAACACCGTGAGCACTTTGCCGCCGTCGTAACAGTCGCTCATGCATCCTGGCTGCGTCAAGTTATCCGTCGCCACAAGCACCGCGCCGTACGAGATGGCGACCGCGTACGTCGTGAAGATCATCATAAACGTAAACCCCCCGCCGATGCCAGTCATGAGGCCTTTCTTGATCCCCGCCGCCTCGGCCAATTGAAGCGCGTCGTTGTACTTGGCGGACGTGGCGGGAATCGAATTGAACACGTGGACCGTGCGTATGTTGGCGAGCGCTTCTTCGGCCACAGCTCCAGCTTGGCTATATGCCTGCCAGAAAATGAACGAGGTTGTGAGCACGGATGCCACAAACGTCATCACTTGGGCGCATGTTGCACTTACTCTTAATAAAAAAATGAATGGATGGATCGATAGATCTGTCTACCTTGATTGCATTTTGGACAGCTCGCGCCGTGGTTTTCATCATGCACGCCAATCCTAGCACGAGCACGGGAAGGAACGCGACCACGACGGCAGACAGCTTCCACCCGCTTTTGAACCCGATCGAAACTCCGGCGACCGCCATGGCGATGCAGTTCCAGTAGTCGCCAACCTTTCTGCCCATTCCGTCTTGAATGAGCAGCACGGATTCCGTGATCTTGGTGGCCAGTGACTGCGGATTGTTGACGTCGAACCAGCCAATGTCTTGCTTGAGGATGCCCGTGATGTACGCCAAGCGAAGGCGTTCGGACTGACGCGTCGACGTGTACGTCCACGCCACCACTTGGATGAAGCCCGTCGTGACGACAGCCAGGCCCATCGCGAGAAAACTGAGCGAGATCTTGGACACTTCATGCAGCATGTGGTCGTAGGACTAGGGGGACATCAATCAATATGAGTCCGCCATCTAAAATGATGTTGCTATACACGTACCCCGTCCACGGGGTTGAACGTGGTCACAACGTTGCCAAAGAGCAAAATCCGAAGCGGTTGCGAGGTCCCGGTTGCAATCGCTGCGATTGTCCCCACGGCCATCAAGAGGACATCGGTGCGGTCGGCGTAGCGGAAGAGATGACGAAAAGACACTAAGTCCCCACGCTGTTTCGCCTTGGCTTGACCTTTTTTCGACAAACCGTCCCCGGGTTGGGGCGTAAGGGGGGCAACGGGGGCATTGCGCTCTATGGACTTCATGACGGAGGCTACCAAGCGACGAAGCCCTTGTTGCGACTCCCTTGGCCACTTGCAAGATGCAATAGTCGAGGCGACACTCGAACTGGTCGATGAATACTCAATCAATGAAGAATAATAGATCGACATCCTTGCATAAATCTCGCTGATCATGAATATGGAGGCCCCTATATCGGCTATTTTTACCACGACATTGCTACGACGACAAGTTTATCGAGGGTAATCATCTCGATTACACGATTTTGATGGTTTTGATGGACTTTAGTTGTATTGAATACATGCAGCGGTCGTCACAAGGGCGCAAAAACGACTTTTCATGTTGTAACTTACGCTATCCTTAGAACGCTGGTAAGATTAGTCGTAGTCACGGCACGGTCAATGTTTATAAATATTTTTAGAGTAAAGGAAGCGACTACGACTGCTGCGACAAGATATCACACCGAAATGAAAAACTAGCCAGGACGAATTCATGTTCACCATCCACGAACTAGACATATCGCGTCGTCTGTTGGCTGGCTTGTTAGAGCAAGCGCGGGAGCTGCGGCGCAAAGACCGTGGCCGCGGCACTCAGATGCGACTCGAAGCGGCTCGCGGCAGCAGACATGATGGACAACGAAGTGGACGAAGGTTTGGCATGGGACGAGTGGCGACGTTGCATGGCTTCATGCTGCTGGCGGAAGGTCGTGCGAGTCGATGGCATGGCATGCTTCTTGGACTTCTTCGACGCCTTGGACGCGAGCAACGTCGTCGCGTTGACCTTGCGCGAAATGGACTTGCGCTGCGCCGCTGCCACCTCCGCGATGTCACACCAGTCGTAGAGACCTGAAGTGGACGAGGCAGCAGAAGGCGAGGGCATGTCGGAGAGGTACGTAGGCAGGCCGGAGCGAATTGACTTGTGGCACTTGGGACGTTCTTTGCGACGGAGAACAACAACCTTTGTCTAGCAACAATCCGCCAAGTGGCTCACCGAACGTTGGTGCGTGTGTTTCACTTGATGGCGCCCTCTGATTGGGTCCCGTTACATCGTCAAGCGGTGTGTATCCAGTTCACGACAAGCATATGCATGATGTCCTGGTTACATTTTCTTACAATTCGAAGGTTAAAAAGTCACGACGAAATGGATAGTTGTGGTCGTGGCTGAATCTAACTAGGATTTGTGCTTGTGAAAGAACTTGCAATTCGTATACACACAATATTGTGCCTGGAACAGCATGTAAGATCTAGAAGATAAGATTGCAACGTGAAGCAGTGTCCGAGTCAGACGAAGAGCGGGGGGTTGCAAAGGACTGCACCACCGACGGAAGGTCCTTATACTTCTGGCGGTCCAAGGCGCATGTGTATTGGCACATGAAGGAAGTACTTAGCGCCACGTCGATGCTGACCGGCCAGGTGGCCCTGGCTGGCGATACAGATCTACATATGGACGTGTCCAACATAGGTAGATTATTTGCTAGTGGCACTACTCTACCAACCAGTACGATACCCTAAGTGTTGTGTTGGGCTGCGAAACACGCCAACATGATCACTTGCGAGTCACAGGCGAAGAGGCGCCACAGGGGATGTCAAGTTGCACACGCGCGAACGTGACTGTATATCTGGTCTGTGAATTCAATGGCAACGGCAACAACACACTGTACATAGCAGGTTGAAGGAGTTTGTGCGAGCCAGAGAGACGAATCAAGGAGGATGCATGTCACAACTACTCTGCAAGCAGCTCCTTACTGTATCGGTAGCACAGTTGAGAGTGAATTGAAAAGCAATCGTATCTTTAAATTAGGCTAATTAACGGGCCATCCCCACCTGCATACATATCCTAGGTCATTCACATGAGCTTGGGCACGACGCAAAGGAATGCAGTGGCCAACTTTGCTTGCTGCATGATGGAGCTGTAAGCCACTGACTTGGATGCGCCACCACTGCCCTTTACACTACTCGCTCGTGACTTGGCCATGGATTCCTGTTGTTTCTTCAGCGCATTTCGTGGAGGCATCACTTGTTTTGAAGTGCGGCCAGCACGATGCATGGTCCGGGTGTTGGAAACACTGGGACGAGGTACTGCAACTGCTGGTCGGCGAAGTGCAGTCGCTGCCAAGGCGTCGCACCAAGAGTATAGCGCCATTGAGGGCGACGTAGTAGCAAAGTTACCGCTGTTGTTGGTGATGCGGGCGCTGCGGGAGCTCATGGTGTGTGCTGTCGATGGGAAATTGAGAAGTGATCCTACGGGTAGTTATTCTCGCTTTATGAGTTGCAAGAATGAAGATCTTGCGGAACCCCGTGCTGTCCTTTCTAGAAAATTGCATTGTTTCGTAACGGTGATTGGGCACAAATGTATTTCGAGGGACCAATCAAATCCGTCTAAACTTTGTAAAATCCAGACCGTTACACCGATCTTGGTATCCAACCAGCGCTTTGGAAACTTAAGTTTATAGCCAATGGCATCGCGCCATGAGTGGAATTTCCACAGAGTCAACCACCCCCCTGACATGATGCCACCAATTCATTCTACAGCTCTCAGCAGCGACATTATTCCGCACCGAAAGTGTCACGTGTGTCCATTCCCCAACTTGGACACTGCTTGCCAATGTGTGCAGCTCACAAGAAACGTCAGCATCAGGACTCGACATGGGATAAGTTCCGTCAGGTCATGTCGCGGTTCACAGCCAACGTGGAAGCGGTCGTCGCGGCGTTCCTCTTGTCGTCGTCGTCATCGGCAGCGTCGTCATCTGACGACCTGTCCCATCTCGCCGCCGCCATGCCATCCCAGCACATTCCGCGTCGCGTTCTCATTCCCACAGGTCGAGTGGCGCTGCGCGTCATGCACGAACGTCGGCAAGCCTGCAACTTTCACTCGATCAGCGACGACGTGGACAGCGACCAAGAAACCGAGGGCAGCGAAGACGACGCGTTTAGCTGTACCGGCTGGGATGACTCTGCCGAATGGCGGGATCAATGGAGTGCTTTGGTCACCCAGAGTCGGTTCCTCGACGAATACGTCAAGCATGTGTCTGCACACACTATCCAGCGCGCGATGCGCAAGTTTCTATGGTCGCGTCAACAGCACACGATCGCGGCACATCTCTTCCGCGTGCGAACCCCCCTCAAGTGCCTCTTTCGGCTACACCAAGAAATCGAGTTGAAGCACCGCGCGGCGGGTGTGCTTCAACATGCGTGGCGACACCGTCCGTCGGGGTCCAAGCCGAACCGACTCAAGAGGAAACGCACCGACGACCACAACCTCAAGCCGTCCGACGTGTGCCGGCAAGGCGCGTTGCTCGCGCACGCCGCCTTCCACAACCAAGACACCAAAGACATGCTTGTCCAAGCCCTCTTGTGCTGAAGACAACGTGAACAGACGTAGCTAGCTAGCTACGCACCACAACCTCCACACCATAGAAACAACATCCACAAATATAGAGAAACCCAAACCGCCATCTCTACTGTGCACCGGGCGTGGCCGTTCAACTCTCGGATATTAGTTTTTTATAGCTTTACTATGGCTGCGATCATATGTTGGAGTCGATAGCAGCAGCAGCGCGGGTCGTCCAGTCATACGGTGCCCATTGCGCTTGAAACGACTGGACGCGTGCGTTTTCCGCCGCGACGTTGGGGATGTACCGCCCCAGCCGCGGCGGGTCCACGTCCAGCATGCCCGCGAGCGTGTCCAAGCCAAAGTCGGCAGGGAACTGCGCGGCGTCTTCAATGATGTGCGCGTACCCGCCAAAGGACTGGTTGCCACTGCTGTTGCTGTCCCATTCCACGTGAAAGTAGGCAAAATTCTGGCACAACCAGATGAGCCACCATAGATATCATCCAACGAGGAGCGTTCAACATACCGGAGGCACGGTACGGTTGATGCCCTTGCCCGTAGTGTCCAAGATCTTCTGGTGCGTCGACCACTCTTCGTCGCATTCGAGCATGGCTTGCTTGAAGAACATGGGGGTGTCCATGCCGACATCCTTTGGCACGGGTACGCACTCGACGAATGTGTGGCGCTTTCGGCTGACGTCATACGTGCGCTCAAGGAACACCATCGACATGTCCACGGACGCTGCCATCGCCACCAGTGCCTATACACCCAGTGATATATATCATTTTTGAGTGATGATTGTACGAACCACTTTGAACTTGTGGACGTCGGCGGCCACTGCCTCGTCGGCACCTGACAGCGACGCCACATGTTCTGCCGGCACAATCAGACACTGCAAGTCTGCCACGGTGGACGCCGCAGGGAGCGCCACGTACGCATGTGGTCCCATCGCGACTACCAAATGCCCTTTGAACCTGTCGCTCTGGGGGCAATGTCGGCAATTCTGCATCGCCTTGTCCCATTGCATGCGATCGCTGCGGGCAGCGTGGTCCGACGCAGCCACAAACGCCTTCTCCGTCAGCCTCGACGATTGATGCAATTTGAGCGCCGTGGGTGTCTCGTCCTCGTCAAAGCTACTGGCAGCCCCCGTCTTTCCCGCAGACAACTCGGAGCCTTCGTACCGAGTCCCCAGGCGCACAATGTTGCGCGCGTACACGGCGTCCATGTGGGTGTCGCCACTGCCAGCCTTTTCCTGCCGCACCATCTCGTCCACCGACATGTTGACGTCGGAGGATTGTGCTTTGCCTTGATGGGAGCCGACGGCTACATCAACGTCGTCCGGACGGTGGGGCGGCGGCAGGTCGGCTGGCTCCCGCGGACGTACCATGGCTCTTGGGGCTTTGGCTGGCTTTTGATGCTTCTTGGACGGTGCAGCTGCAACTTGATGCTGCGAATGCTCCAACTCGTTGAGTTGTTTGGTCAACGTGTGGAACAAGGGCAGGTTGCCGCGCATCTTGGCTCTCAACGCTTGCGCCGCCAGCTTGTTCAAGTCCACGGGGTCGTCCGAGCTCACTCGAGGACTACTAGTAGTAGTAGTAGTACTACTACTATTAGCCGTAGCGGAAGGTGGTTTCGCTTGAACGACCGCAGTAGTAGTAACAGTAGTAGTCGTACTACTAGTAGGAGGACTCTTCTCCAACATGGCGGTGGTGGTGATGGCGGGTGGCTGACGATACAAGAAGGCCGCTCGCCGCGCCGCGTCTTGTTGCTGTGCTGGAGTCCTCTCGACGACGGTTGGTGCTCTCGCCTTGGTTGTTGATTTGTTCGAGTCGATTCGAGTGTCTACCTGACGATGAGGCGGCTGGGTGCGTCTTCGCCGGTCCGGGCTTCGGCTACGACTTCGACGACTTGTGTCTGGCCGATGGGGACTTTGGCGTCGACGGTCATCCGGGCGACTGCGTTTGTGTGGTCGCTTGTCGTCATCGTCGGGTAACTTTGAGTAGTCGATGGGTCCGCCATCCTCTTGGTCTTCATTGGCGTGTCGTCCCGACGTTTCTTTCGATAACGTGGTAAACTTCATGCGCGAGGCGTAGTCTGCAAGCACAGTCTTGTCGCCGCTTTTGCCGTTGGCGGTGGCGGTGGCGCCATGAGACTGGTGCTGTTGCGGGCGACGGGGGCGCTTGTACCGCAGATGGGAGTCGTCGTCGCCCTGCCGTCCTAGCGCGGCCTGCGCCTCCAACTCGGACAATGCCATGCCATACTGCGCTCGCACGATCGACTCCAACGACTCGCCGGTGGCTGCAGCCTTCTGCTTGGCTCGCTGCAGCATTTTTCGCTTCCAACTCGCTCCGCCATCGCCGACACTCGGCAACGCCGCGGGGGCAGCCATGGCGTTCTCGATGGGGGCGGCTTCGTTCTTCGGGTCGTACAGACCGTAGAGAAGCCCCGAGTTGGGTTCACGAAGCCCTCGGTCGATCTCTCCTTGCTTCTTGGATTCCAATGCAGCAGTGCGGGCTTCGTCGGCGGTCAACTGCTTTGCTCGCGGTGGGCCTCCGATAAAGTCCTAGATCGAATGTTAGTATCGCAATCACGCCTACATTGAAGAAGAGGACGACCATATGCATCCATTCATCGCGTGGAAGGGCGGATGTTGGGGTCGGGAGGGTTGATTCGGACACAGGTGTGGACTCTGTTGCGACGTCGTGGTCCTTTTGCTAGACAATTGGTGGCCTCAGCTACGTCTTGAAGGGATGGACGTACCTTCTTCTTGTGGCTGGATGACGACTTGTCATCTTTCTTCTTGGAATCTTTCTTTTTCTTCTTGTCCTTCTTCGAATGATCATCCTCGTCGGACGCCGCACCAAAGCGGATTCCCGCCAGCAACGACGACATGTGCCTGCCGTAGGAATCAACGATGAGAATGGAGCGTCCCAATTGGACATAAATAGCCTCAATATTGGTTTGATTAGTCCAATAGGCTATCAGAATGCGTTGAAAATACCATTTTTTCACCCAATTGTGAGTCATTTCGCAAAATAGGGTTAGCCGTCGAATCAGTATAATACTACGCAGTATATGGTTTTGCCCAATGCGGTCAAACGTTTGGATTCGCAGAAATGTGCCAGAACGTGATTTGAATGGCTTAGACTATTTTTTAATCGTTTTGCATACTACAGTGTAACGTTATAGTACACTAATATTCTAATCTGTGTATCATCGTACAGTTTACAGTTAAATTGCGTCCGAATGCTAGTAATATTTGGCAAAATGACTCATAAGCGTTCAAATGTTGGGCTGAAAGAGAACTTCCCATCGACGCATGGCCATCGACCAATGGCGTGGTGTGCGAATATACCAAACGACGTTTGGGTTCCGAGGTTTCACCCATCCTTGTGTGGTCGACACAAATGCACGGTTGGAGTGTTGGTATCCTTTGACAAAACAAGGACATTCATTCAAGAAAGGCTGCACGTTGTCGTCAGAAAGGCAATTTGCACGTGCCAACCACGAGATGATGACAAAATCGGAAGCGTCACCACTGGTTAAAGCATCCACGCCAACGCCTTGTGGATTTGATTTGTGCGGCTATCGAGTTGGCAAGGTTGGTGCCTGTGCCCTGGCGTCCCTTGTCGTGGGTGGGCTGATTGCTGCTTGCATCGCTGGTTCCACGAGCCAAGTCGAACCACCTTTCTGCGACCCGAAAACCCGCCACGAATTCGGCTACATCAAGCTACCGCACAAGACCAACGACCAGTACTTTTACTCGTTCTTTGAGTCCCGTAATGACCCAGCCACCGACCCCCTCGTGATGTGGCTCGAAGGCGGCCCCGGGTCGTCATCTACCTGGACGTTGTTCAACGTCAACGGTCCGTGCTTCATTGGTGACGACGTCAACTCGACGGAGCCGAATCCGCATTCGTGGACCAATCGCGCTAACGTCATCTGGTTGGACCAACCCACGGGCGTCGGCTTCTCGCAGGGCGACTTCCAAGACGACGACCACAACGAAGGGGATGTGGGGCGCAACGTTTACGAATTCCTTCAAGGGTGGCTGAAAAAACATCCGACGTTTCAATCCAGACCGTTCTTCCTGACGGGGCAGAGCTACGGGGGCCACTACGTTCCAGCGGCGGCGCATTACATCGTGACCCGCCAGTCGGCCACCAACCAAACAGCCAATACCATTCCCATCAATCTACAGGGTATTGCCATTGGCAACGGGTTCACAGACACGCCGGTGCAACTTCCGATGATCGTGGACATGGTCGAGAGTGTGAAAGACCAGTACAACATCACGTTGGCCTCCCCCGCGGAACTCTCCCAAATGCGTCGAGATGCTCTAGTGGTGGCGCATCTAATTGAGCAATGCCAGCTACCCAACGAAACCACATCGTGTTTGGACGCGCTAGAGATGTGGGGAGAGCGCCTCTTGGCCCCCATGACCACAAACCCTTCGCGGAACCCATACGACATTCGCCAAGTGTGCGACCCCAACTGCAGCGACTACGGCATGGCCAAAACGGGAGTGTACTTGAACCAACCGTGGATTCAAGCTCGGCTCGGGGTCAACAAGTCGTACTCGTGGAACAACGCCACGGTGGCGATGGCGTTTATCGGCGACGGGGGCAAGTCCGCTGTCCAGTACATGCCTGCCGTGTTGGAGAGCGGTGTCAGCGTGCTGTTGTACGTTGGGGATGCAGACCTCATGTGCGACTACAAGGGCAACGACGCGTGGTCGAAGGCGCTCAAGTGGTCTGGCCAGGCTGCTTACAATGCCGCGGAGGTCCAAGACCTAGTGGTTCACGGGAATATAGCCGGCCAAGTGCGCTCTGCCGGCAACTTGGCGTTTGTCCGAGTATTCAACTCAGGCCATGGGGTGCCAGTCGACCAACCGGTCGTGGGACTCGCCCTGATCGATCGATTTTTCAACCGTTTGGCCTTGAATGATGAAGTGTAGTGTTCACAAACCATGATGGAAGCGACTTCTTGCGAGGTCATTTATTTTAGTTGCCGATGCCATAATACCATATTACCATGGAGGCGTAGAACCTTTGAATGGGCTATAGATGTTCTACCCTATCTATCTATCTATATATTGTGAATTCGCTATAAACTTCCGAAATTCGCATGGTTTGTCTGATCAATATTCAATCATGCTGGAGTTCTGATTGGTTGAATATGCTTGTCCTTTCTGTAAGAGCCAATCAAATACACTCAAAATTGGATTAGCCAATAGCGTCGATTCGTAATTCGATTCGCTGGCGCCGCGACAGGGTCTGGAAATTTGTACCGAATCCACAATAGTAGTACATTTTAGTATATCATCCAAGATATCAATACTGAAAACTTGATAGAACACGGCGACCTCCAGACCAGTTAGTCGTGTATTCCCAAAGTACCCTCCATTTCCAGCCCCAGCATTATTATCTCAGCTGACATGGAGATGCAATGTGTATGTTGAAACGATTCTGCCGAATAGACATCGATGTGCTACGAGTCAAGCTGATGCAGCTCAACCAAACTGGTGGTGAGTCGTTGGATCCAAAAGGATTCGACAGCTTGAGTTGTGGAGGCGCTAATGTTAACGTTAGACTGTTGCTGTAAGGCAGAGATGAGGAAAGCTACACTTCTTATAACAAGGTGTTGACGATAAACATATACGTGCAACATGACAGAACCTGCGGCATCCTTGGGGTGGTGGTTCGAATTGGCAAGGGTCTGTGTTACGATCGAATATTGGAAGGACGATCGAAGATATTTTAACGTTACGAATGAAAGCGGCTCCTACAAATGCCCATGTCGACTTCATCTGCAGTTGTGAAGGGGTTGGGAGCGAATGAGAGAAAACGAAGCGTACGGCTCCTTAAACAAGGGTACTCGGAAACTCAAAGGCACCAGACAAACTTGGCCGTGGATTTCCCGGATTTGAGGGACCACTTGACCTCCAGGGGGCTATTAGTAGCACTGGCTGAAAGCGCAATCGCCATTTCAGTTTCGGTCGTTAATGGCTTCATGGGAATACGGGGATGCCATTGGCTAATGAGATTTCTTGGAGCCAATGCCATGCCACGACAACCTATGATCCGACGGTGCGTGAGTACAATCCGAGACGCCAAGGCGCGGTTGGTCGGACGAGGTCTTGCCTCCAGCGACGTCACCACGCTACTTTCCCATGCCCACGACCCTCCTCTGTCAAGAGAAAGCCTGTATTTGCACCCTGACAAGCTCGTACGTCGTACTCTGGTGACCAAAGTTGATGATGTGACTTGAGAGCGATTATCTGCACAGTTGACACCTCTCGAAAGCCAGCGCCTGGAGCTCTTGACCAGTCGTCGACTGGGCGGTGAACCGCTCGCGTACGTGGTGGGCGTCAAGGAATTCTGGTCACTTCCGTTCAAAGTAACGTCGGACACGTTGATCCCTCGACCGGACTCGGAGCTGTTGATTGAAACGCTGCTGGTACATGACGCTCTTGATCTGTAGGACAGGTCGACTGAAATTGGATTCTCTAGTGCTTGCATGCCAAGGACTCACCGCTTCGTATTCTGGACATTGGCACAGGCAGCGGTTGTCTATTAGTAGCCGCCCTCACCGAATTCCCGTCGGCTTGCGGTGTAGCAATCGACATTTCGCCTGCAGCTTTGGCAGTGGCTCAAACTAACGCTACCACTCATGGCGTGGCATCCCGTGCGACGTTTATCGAGCAGGATCTGCGTCGGTTAAACAACATATCCCACTGGAGCACTCCGCCGCCCTTTGACGTTGTGCTATGCAACCCGCCGTACATTTCCGTCGACGAAATTCCACACATGGACACCGACGGTAGGATTCTATCGTTTCGTCTGGGTTTCTAGCTAGCAACAAACTCACGGGATTATGGACGCAGTGGTCGCTTATGAGCCTCACGAGGCCCTCTTTGCAGCCGAGGACGGTCTAGCGTTGTACAGTGATCTGAGGCACCCGCTGCTCCACCGCTTTCTTCGACCAGGGGGTCACGTGTTGTTCGAAGTTGGGTTTCGACAAGCGCAACGAGTGTGCGACATGTACCTGTCGGCGTCGTTTCAACGAAGCAACACCTTGGACCAGGTGATCTTTCAAGATATTCAAGGCATAGACCGAGTGGTCGTGCTGCAATCTCCGACACATTCCAAGGAATTTGTTCAAAAATGAGATTGACGCGGTAGCCAGCCAATACGTAGGTGGTGGGGCCGTAGCCTTTCCAAGTACATGGATACAGTACATAGCTAGCATCGACTTTGCGACGTAATGATGTCGTAGTTCCTTGTCTTGTAAATATGCGTGTAACTACTACTAGAGGTTGTGAAATACATGCAACGATACTTGGTCCTGTTCGTAATTAAACGGTGCATTTCACCACGACTGCTCCGTCGCCTCATTGCAAACCTGCAACTGTTGACGGTTAGCTCAGTCCAATGGCTAGTCGAATGCCCGAAGTGCGCTTTCTCGACACTTGGGCGGAATATTTCGATGGCAAGGCCAACATGGGGGGGCACACCCTTCGATTGTGCCTAGCATTCCATAGGCTCGGGGGTTGGTCCTTGTGAGTGAGTCTTGGCCTCTCAATCGAATCGCCGGAAGCCCACGAGTTGCACAAGGAAATGCATTGCCTCATCCATCGAGACCACTTGATCGCTGGGCCCGTCAACAACGATTTCTACTTGTGTCGGGATCGCTTGGAGCAACTCGACAGGCGTCTTGACTTTGGACACGTCGCCCATGGCCGAGTTGACCTTTCTCGCCGGCAACTTGGGCGTCTTGCTCTGGCGAAACAGCTTCTCGCGGTACTTTTGCGCACGGGTCTAGGTTTGTCTGGGCGTGCGGGTGCCAATGTCTTTGGCGATGGCTTTCCACGGTCCTTGGGGGAACAAGTCGATGGCCGCAAGGAACCGAGTGTGCTCAATGACGGTCCACGCGCCAGTTGTGGTCGGCGCCGCTTTGGAGGTGACGGACGCATGCCCGAGGAACATGGCTTGAGTAGAAAAGTACTTCATGGCAATGGGAGCGAATGGATACATAATGACAAAGGTAGATTTACTGCTCCATGATGGTATGTGACATACCATCATGTTGGCACGACCAACCCCTCGTTTGAACCAGTGCCAGCCAATGAAAGTCGGGTGGGTTATGACTGATTCGGTCATAACATGTTGCCCTTGTCACTTGACGCCTTGTGAGAAAAATTAGATCGGGACAATTATACTGTATGACCTTCCATGGATGTATTGTGCGTCGGAACTTTATTTGACCTTCTCGAACAAACGCGGCCAGTTCGGAATCGACGCAATTGCGAAGCCTAGCAGCAGCAACAGCTTGGTGAAGTTGTACAGTACACATTCTATAAGCTTACCTAGTTAGTGGGGAGATTCAATGGGTGTCGGATGATTAAGGTACGAGAAGCATCCCCGCTCGCCATGGGATTCGAGCAGCACCAGCAACCTCTGGTCGTGGTTTGCCGAAAATACCAAAATGATTTGGTCCGTTTCTATATTCCGAGCTTCGTCACGGCAACAGCTCACCACCAGTACGAAAGGCCCTTTGGATGATCAAATTTTGACTGGTGATATCTTGGAGAACAACGTCCTGTCGTCACCATTCACTCGGAGACGACGAAAATGACGAAGTGCGACAGGTGGGGCTTGAAAATTATGGAACCGTCGCAATTGGTGAAGGACTGTTAAACTTATACCTCACACGACATTCCACCGTGCAAGTTGGAGACTTGACAGTGGACTTCCTTTCACTGTCAGCAGTGATCGCTAGAATACATAACAGAAATCGACATGCGCGGAGATTCCACTTGTTTTGAATCCAAAGTGTCACATTTCGTCATCGGGTAGTGTCGTGGACGATCCAGAATTTTTGACAAAATCCACGATATCCCATTGGTGATGGAAGTGCCACGGTTTTATGCTGTGGGAGTATAAATACGTCCAATCGACGCCAACATTTGCAATGCAGGTTCAAACATGATCATGGCTACGAGCCATGGGGTCACTTGCTTGAACTGGCACATGTATCGAAAGAATCTCCAGTCTATGTTAACTTAGTGGAACATGCGAACCCAATTGGAAGGAGGGGGGGTTGTGATGAAGGATTCACTTTCTTCGGCCTCAACACCATCCCGATCGTACCATGTTTTGGCTTGACTTTATGGCGCTATCATTTGCTGGGGTCGATGATGAAGTTCGTAATCAATCGCATTGTCAACAGTCGATGTTGTACGCCACGTGGTCACTGACCTACAGTATGCAGTTGCCCAACTGCATTGAATGATTAAAAAGGGTTCTGGTCTGGGAAGATTTGTTCCAGAACGTCAAGTGCAGGCAATATCCAACCTGTAGTCGGCATATCCTCGGGCAGTCACATTGTACCGCAAAACGCGCAATTTGTCTTGATCATTTTCGTTTTCAACTTCAAACCTCCACATATTACCGTCCTCGCGGTGGTTTCTCATTATTCAATTGTCCACTACAGCACTACTACCATGAAGTACTATTCCACTCAAGCCGTGCTCGTCAAGCCTACGTCCTGCACACCCAGGTAGCCCCGACCTCGACCAGGGTTTGGACTGTCATTGAGCACACTCGGTTCTTTGCGGCCATCGACTTGTTCCCCCAAGGACCGTGGAAAGCCATCGCCAAAGACATTGGCACCCGCACGCCCAGACAAATCCAGACCCATGCGCAAAAGTACCGAGATAAGCTGTTTCGCCAGAGCAAGGCGCCCAAGTTGCCGACGAGAAAGATCAAGTCGGCCATCGGCGACGTGTCCAAAGTCAAGACGCATGTGGCGTTGCTCGAAGCGACCCTTCCTGCGTGCGTGCCCAGCAAAAAACACGCTCTCGATGGACGACGCCATGGACTTCCTTGTCGAGTTGGTGGTCGACTCCAGCGACTGGGATCTTTTCGACACTCCAGTTGCCGACGGAACCACAGCTTGAAAGCTTGGCAAGTATGAGTCTCCTCGAGGAGAGACTTTCCATTACGACGATCCATGATCGTGGTCCGATTCAAGGCAACCCCCCTAATTGCCAAACAAGTCTGCAAACTGCACAGCGGCATCAATGTTGGTTTAAGAACTTATTTATGAAATCCTTGCTGCATTCTTGAAGTAGCGCTAGTGTGCTGCTATACACGCATCATCCCGCCTTTGAAACGGATGGTCTCGACTCGAGACCATCCACAACTACCATGACACCTAGCCCTTCCTAGACCATCGTCGTTTCCAAATTCGGATGTAAAGTGGATGCCGAGATATTGTGGATATTTTGCTGAAATGGACCGGGCTATCCCCGTCACTACACCTCCGAATCTATTCTTGGCTTGATTCACAGTACATAGTCGAGAGCATCCACGACCCCTTTTGTACTTGTATTTGAGATTCTAAGAAAAAATATATGAAATTCAGTAGGCACACGTAGTTTTCCTTAGTGAATTCGATTCTGCCATTAAAATACCTTGATTCACTTTACTTTTCGAGCAATGGTCGAAATACCTTTCAAATGTCGCATGCAAAACACGCATAACATTATATATTGTAACCTTGAGTTGTAACGGTTACACAATTATTTGAAATGGTCAAATCTAATACAGACCTTAAGTGTAAAAGAAAGCTTCATTAAAATGAGAACTGTAAGAACAAATTAATATTTTTAATAAAATAGAAAGGGTCGTTGTGTGAACGGATAGCCTGTACTGTACTCGCAGTCGTCTCGTACTTTGCACGTTATTTGTACACAGCCCCCCACTCTTCCTTTCACGACAATGTACATACACATTCAGGCGTAAATATTGATGGCAAAGTGTATGGTCTTCCTTTCGTACCAAACCAGCCGTCGATTGCCAAGCCATGTACTGTACCTCAAGTCCACAACCGAAGAATTGACACGCAAGGACTGTCTCCTGCTGTGACGATTCCTCTAGATTTGGCGTACGTAAATGTCGCAATGTCGTCACCGCGCAAAGGTCCACGCCAGGATTTTGTTCTAGAATTCCACTCGAAATTCTTGAACGTTTAATTGGATGATGAGGTTGAAGTTTACGTGTGCTGTATAATTTGTACTAGTACTAGTACACTAGGTCGACTCGAATTGCAACATCGTGCAACAATAATGCCGTGGGATTCCTAGACAAGGCAGAATCAATCGACAAATGAATGTAGCCACTCAGATCTGCGCAACGATACTGCAGGGGGGAGCAGGCTTGCGTGACTTCATCACGATTTAAAGTTAAAGAATCGCATACTCGTAGACTACAGTACTGTACTCGTAAGCCTCAACTGGTCCATTTCTGGTTTCTGTAGGCATTTCAGCACACTGAAGTTTGCTCTTGAATAATCAGCCACCACAGCTCAAGTCTCCTTCTATACACATACAACTGTACTTGACGGCGCTGTGCAAAGTGGAAAAAACGCGTTCAAAGTGCCGTAAACCTGTTGGCATGTAATATGACGTGACTGTACCTATTGTCTCCAAAATCTACAATGATGGTCATTCATGGATACATTTGTTGATCCCAAGATTTGATGTCATACACTTGCAGAATTTCTTAGAGTTTCATCCGGGCTAACTGTAAAGGTTGGGATGCCATATCACACCAACATACCTTTCAACTGCTTTACACTGTCCTTGCAAAGGGGAACGCAACAGGTTTAGAACGATGCCTCCACAGCTTCGAGACAAAAAGAGTTTTGTATGCTACTTCAGTATTTCGAATATTCACGCGAATAAAATGTCACTTCTAATACATGCATTCATGTCCATCAAACGTCCACATCAACCAGGAATTTCACCATGACGATGGATATGCAGTCGAATTGTGAAACGTTGCCGTCAGGCACAAGTCGTACACAAGACATGTCCCAGCATAATCAACTTGCATGGACAATCCGAGATCATTATTCAATTGTTGGGCTCACGATGAAGTACTTTTCACCCCATTCGATGCTGCAAGTGCCTTGCTCCCATACGCCCAAGGCAACGCCAACCTCAACTGGCCCTTGGACATCAGATGAACATGCTCGCTTCCTTGCAGCCATTGAGGCGCTCCCCCAAGGACCGTGGAAAGCTATCGCCAAGGATATTGGCACCCGCACACCTCGACAAGTGCAGACACACGCCCAAAAGTACCGCGAAAAGCTGTTTCGTCAAAGCAAGACGCCAACAAAAAAGGCCAAGGCAGCACTCAAATACGATCAAAAATGCATCGAAGCGACCCCATCATGTGACACTAGTGACGACGATGCATCCTCACTCTCGATGGACGACGCGATGGAGTTCCTCGTCCAACTCGTGGCGGACTCGAGCAATTGGGACCTTCCCGACGAACCTTGGGCTGCTTGAGCATGGACCTAAGCACGCTGCATTCCTTCCGCTGCATTGAACCCAGGATAAGGAAAATGACGAGCCCCGTGTAGCCAAATCAATCAGCAAACATATTTAGTAATTTCAGTTTTTTCCACTTCATTTTGTCAGCTGCGCGATATTTTCGAGATTTAGAAGTATATACCAACCAGTAATGAATTCGCCGGTGCTGGAGTAACGATAATATAGCACATGTCATCTGCCAGCAAAATACTTGTATCACGTGACGGATCTGTGATCAGCCGAATTTGAGCTTTTACACTGTACTGTTAACTTAACGGGATAATTAGGTCTCGAGTTTACAGTTTGCTGGTCAGCCACCAACGAATGTTTCAAACATTGTTATATCATCACATAATCATTAAGAAGGATACGAAGTACACATATCAATTCCAGTCGAATGGTGCGACGGTAAACGCCGTTTTTGGGGTCAAATATGCAACGGTGCGACGGTATCTACCGGAAACGGAATACTTTTACAGCGAGACGGCAAATTGGCCATTTTTTCCGTTTTGTGGACACCGAACGGCAAAATACAGGAGCCAATCATTAACTACTATTTTAAGTATTTTCACCAACCAATGCAAGAGGGTGTTACAAAAATAATATTCCATTTTCTCGTAAAATGGAGGTAAAAGGTCCATTTTGTAATATACCTTCTCAACGAGTAAATCCCACTCGGAATTCTTGTATACATTCCAAGCATACTATAAAACATCCAGATAATAGTTAGGCATCTCAAGTGTCGAAATGGTGGACACTATGTCATGGAACGTGGCTACGCAATAATTAGTCTGCACTCAATATGTACCAAGACATTTAACGTTATTCGTCGGTGTAGATCAGCTAACCATCAGCAGCACAACGATATTGTGGCTCGACATGAACAAATGATCGAGGTCTGGTGACTAGGGGCTAGTGATTTAGCCAGTTGCAAATTTGGCCCATACTTAATTGGAAAATGAGGAGTCTCTGCTCAGCACATGACACAATGAGGTTTTATCACTTATCATTCATGGAGCATATAATAAAATCCAGTTTCTCCCTCATCTCCCCTGAAAATTTACAGTTTTGACAACCCCACCAGGCGGCTGTAAAACCGCAGAAACTGTATAATTTTACCTCGACTGCAAATCGGCCAGATTTACAAATTCGACTTTAAAATACTGTTTTGACGAATTAGCCAATAATATGCTACCAATGCTTAATTTTGTCCAATCATCGGTGAGATGCAGTTGACGGAAAGCCAACAATCACTTTCCTTCGAGAAAATGGATCGATCAAACACGCTCGTGGTTCGCATTCAACATGTTGCTTAGAACAGTCGTCGTTCTCAACCGTATCGTCCAAGGTGAGTCCATATATTAATAAATCTGGGGGCACGAATTCATTTCGACGTCATATCTCGGCTGAATAACCACTAATCGGCTGCATTACCCGGATTTATGTCTGTTGCAATGTCCGTATAAATCGGCAGATTTGAGGTCGATCATGCCAAATAAGTTCCAAGCACAATAACCTATATCGACCTTGTCCACCTAAAGCCGGGGTGAGCTTACCGTACAGATAGCTTCCCCTTGAAGTAGATTGAGATCGCATCCGAAAAATCAGTCCCTACAAATTCGAGCATATTTAGCCTGACCATCCAGGGACAGGTTGGAATGGCTGCCAACTGCTACGTAGTATTGACTACAGTATTTAGGGCGGAATGGTGGTCAATGATCTCACAAGTCATCGACGTCGTCCAAAGCAACCTTATGCATCAGGGTTGATTTCCGGATATGATAGTTAAGCTGCGAAAATCAAAATACAAAAACTGTAATACGGTATTTTACGGTCTGCTTATACAGTCTTACCGGTGGGGAATGCTCTTATGCCATAAACCGTTGTGACAAGTCTGCAAATTTTCGCAAAGTCTCATATCCCATGAATAAATAGGAGAAAAGTACCACATAACGTTATCTACGAAGTTGTCTTGATGCCAAGTGAATTTTGGGGAAATTATTCGTTTTCCGATTCAAGTGCAAGATGTCAATGTGAACACAATCCTCTATAAAACACCCGATTCTCAAGAAGACGGTGGTTAATTGAGTTTGGATTATCATTTAGACGGTGGCATCCAGACCCACAAAATCTTAAAAAGTGGAATATTTACATTATGGCAACTTTTCTTTACATGACATTTTTTATGACATCCAGACAGCAATATTGTATCCGATCATCCGACCACCGATCAATTTTAAGAGTTTGAATATTGTAATAAAAATGTCATTGTTTGGCGCGATCGGTGATCAGCCGAATTGTACACTTATTCAAAGTATCCAATTATTTCGGCTTTAGCGAAATGAAAATAACATTTTAAATATCGTTAATATTGTGAATTTCGCCTTTGGGGACTGCCAACAAAGCGACACCACGTTTTGATTCGTCATAAATAACACATTTTAGCGTTTGCCAATACAGTATTCCAATGACAATTCGGGAATGGAGGACTTCCAAAACCTACACAAATCGCCGACACAGACTATATTTGTCCGCATATGATGTATATTATTATTGTGATCAAATTTGCTTCCTCACGTCACTCGATACTAGGGCACCAAAACCTGCGCAAGTAGCAAACTTTCCCTAGTTCTATTGGGTGAAATTAAATTGAATCAACAGTTTCATTAGTTAAAATTGAATGGCATCGAGCACCGAAAATGCTTCAAGTAACATGAAGCTCGCTTTGGTGCTTGTGGCCTCGCGAGGCAGCGCCTGCGGCGAATCATGTATGCTCTACAAATCCTCAGACAGTTGAAAGAGCGAAACATCGTTAAGTCAGTTGCACTCGTCGAATCCCAGGAGATGAGACAATGGTACACCATGTACAATGTCCAACTTTCTCAGTCATTTGTAGCGACTGTGTCGGTAACACCTAATGCGTTCGATCACATCTTCCATTACTTTAAGCACGAGTATGTTGTGCTCTCACGACCTGGTAAGAGTGGTCACCCTCCTCGCATACCAAAGAAGCACGCGGTACTAGCGATGCTACTGCACATTTACACAGCCAAAAGGCAATACCTCTTGGACGTGGTCGAGCAAGAGATCAATCGACGCCGCACACCAACGCTTGCTTTCGATATGGGCTCTTTGGAAGTCGAAACGGGACATCCACGAACGTTGGTGGGAACGTGAAGTCCAAATCGTTGGTTTACCTCTTAATATTTGTATCAATAATCAAAGTAATTTTGTGCGATGATGAAACACAAACACCACGATTTGTTGAGACCAAAGAACAGCCTCAACAAATTATGCGAGGTCAAACACATATTCTTATTTGATTCTGTTTTATGTCGAGGTCAGCACAAATTCATTTGTGTAGGTTTTGGAAGTCCTCTAATGTGAAAGGTCTCACAGCAACAATCGGGAGTGGGGGCAACACGGCACGATGCGTACTACGCCAACCGTTTTTACTTCGACGTGTCTTATACAGTCACGGATTTCATGCAAACAACTTGCTAAGGGCTCTTCTGGATGCCACGAATTATGGCAAAAAATGACGAAAATCTCCATAAAATGGTGAAATGACAAAGTCGCGAAGTTGTTTCGTCTGGATACCACAAAATTCAAAGGAAATATTACAAAACTATAGCTAGAAAGTTCACGAATTATGGCATAAAAAAATGGACCAAAATGGTCAATTTCTCATGAAAGACAGTCCATGTGACCACTTCAACATCAATGTTCTGTCAAAACGGCGCATTTCGAAAACCGCTGCAACCCCACAGCACACAGATGGGCCTTTGGACCACCACGTTGGACGAGATCGTGCAGCAGTCCACCATACTAGTACGCATCACGGGACATTCGAAACGTCTCCTCGAAGGCATCCTCGTTTTCTTGCAGTAACGTTATTTCGGCAACCCACAAAGCCCCTGACAAGATGGAGACCCGCTTTGACGTCTTCAAGAGGTAGGCGGAGTAGTGGTAGACCAGGTATGACATCAACTTCATGCGACGTCGCTTGAGGCGCCGCCGACGATGCAGGATCATCATGGTCGTGAGCACTGTTTTGGCGCGCAAGTTTGAATCCGGATGAATCCAGACGGTTTCACCATCTCTTCATTTTGTATTGCGTTTGTATATTGGACAAATTTTGTAAAATCTCATTTCGAGTTTTGGCATAATTTTATGGCGTGGTATCCAGAGGAGCCTAACGTTTACAAGTAGAGCTAATGTTGAAAAATACTTCAAGTATAAAGTTATTTGTAGGAGATGTATCCGGATAAATGGACTACTACACCGTTGACCGTAATTAGTACGGATTTACTGTGAGAATTAGTGCTGTCCTCACTAATCCTCACTAATACATGTGTGATGGAATTCCAGAAATTTGTGGTTGGTAATTGTGCACCTTAACTGTAAATTGGACCGCTTGTATATGCTGTTTGTGGACAAAGTGGTGTGAATAATAACGAATTATAACAGAAAACATATATCATTCATAACTCCCGAGTAGGCCTAGATTATGGCTTCATGTAACATATCGTAGATTTATAATCAGATTCCTATTAGTCCAGCATCTCGGAAAAAGTATTCTTAAATTGGAAGTTGGTCAATGAGTTTTTTACTTACAAACAGTAATGTAGGGCTTCACTCAGTTCCATATAAGGCTTACGTTGTATTTGCATCCTCGACATGCGAGTGACAACAACCTAAACGCATACTACGTAGTACATCAGGCAACAATATGTTCTGGTTGTCGGCAGCCGCAAGTTATAAAGAAACACGCCTGCATCGATTCATAATTCAAAGTCCTGCATGGGGCATCGGAGGTACCTAGCATATACGTTTGCTTTGGACAACGGTGATGACGTGGAATTCACTTGTGAGATCCTTGACCACCTTCCCGCCCTATATAGTCAGTAGTAGGCCGCCATTCCAACCTGCTCCTGGATAGTCAGGCAGAGGATGCTCGAATTTGTAGGGACAGTCGCACCCCGGTGGAGATGCTCTCACTATTCAGTCTTAACGTTATAGTCCATTTAAAGAATGGGGAGCAAAGCTCACCCGCGCTTTAGTTGGACTGTAGGTACATGTATATGGACTCACCATGGACGATGCGGTTGAGAATGACGACTGTTCTAAGCCACGGGTTGATGGAAGTAAGGAAAATCGGCCATTCCCACCTGAGAACTTGTGTCACAGCTCAGCGAAGGTCGTGTTTTGGTTGGGCTGCCGATGCACTCGACGAGTTTAGTGAAGTGTCAGCCACGAGGATCAATTTGCTCGATCTGTCAACTAACATAACACCGATGATTGGACCAAATCATCCATTTCTAACATGTTATTGGCTAATTCGTCAAGACTATATTTTACAGTCAAAACTGTACGGTAAATCTGGCCGATTTGCAGACTCGCGGTAAAATTATACAGTTTCCTGTATTTTACAGTCGTCTGCTGTATTTATACGCTATTTTACAGCTCTATCCGGATTATTTACAGTTTTGACAACCCCACCTGTAAAATAAAGAAAACTGTATAATTTTACCGCGAGACTGCAAATCGGCCAGATTTACAGTTTCGACGGTAAAATACAGTTTTGACGAATTAGCCAATACTCCGGAGTAACAAGCTATCAATGGATAGTTTTGTCCCTACATATCGACATCTTCTCAATTGACTCTACGGTAAATTTATCTTTGAGCACTTCATGACAGAATAAAGGTTTTACTTGTTGCATGCTTTTATATATCCAATCATATCAATTCTGTAATCCTATTGGGTAGTACAGCTCGGCTTATCACTGATCATTCGACTGATCACAGATCATTTGGCTGATCACAGATGCGCCACGTACTGTACTGTTGGTCGCCCTTCGAGCTGCACCATTCATGTTGCACCGATTACTACTTCGAAGTACACCTTTTGATCAAAGTGGTTAACGCCCCGTTCTCCACAATAACTACTAGTTCTTGTATAACGTTAAATAGTACTTCCTGGAAGTTGTGATGCCAATCGAACGCACTGCAGTGTGAGAAACCATCGAGAAGTCAATATGAACCGATTTATTCAACGGTATCACACAAAGACTGATCCTGCATTATTTACATAGGTATAGTACTACTACGCAGTACTTCTAGTATCTAGTACAGGCCAGCTACAGCAGCTTAAATGTTAACGTTATAAGTGGCAGTTTTCTTGGACGTCGCGACATTTCATGCACAATCGCAATTGTGAAAAAATGTCCAAACTGTTGACAATAGATGGCCTCGGCGGAGAGGAACACTTGGCTGAGATCGAAGTCGATGCTTCATAATCGTCGATTGTAACGTTAACGTTGACGTCGATTTGCTTGCGATTAACTACTACTAAGCATATTAATAGTACTACTTTATACGCTTTGTTTGACTTGATCGTCCCATTGGTCCCGAGTTCGACCCCGCGCTCGAACCAATACCTTCACAGTTTCAGAATTTCTCATCAAAGGATCTTACTGCCCCCGTCCACTCCACAGGTGCCACCAATCTCAACCGTGGCTTTAGATAACTGCGAAACACGCTTGGCGCCTTCAGCAGTCATCGATTTGTGCCCTCAAGTCTATTGTACGAAGCCTGTACAGTAACACCAAAGACCTTGCGATATTTCTTTCGAGGTAAGCCTATAAGCGACTGTCTGTAAAACTGCGACGATCGATTGACGGCCCACGAAACAGTGGTACTCATGCAACCTCGCCCTCGCCCTTGGATATAACATCCCTCTACAGTACCTTTCAATACTGTATGTAGGACAACGGCACTACATACCCCATTTCAGTTCATACAGGATGTACAGATTTCCTGCAGATCTCAGCATGTATATTATTTACGCCCGGTACCTCTCCAACGAAAGTCGTTTCCTTGCGAGGTCAAGATCACATAGGAGGTACACAGTACATGCATTAGTAGAACACCCTGATGAAAAGACTATAGTAGCTAAAGGAAGTGAATTGCTGAGAACGTTTGCTTCGATCCGATCACTTGTTCAAAACCCTTGTTTGGGACACGTGCTGAGTACTGTACCGGCATGGCAAACGTCGCAGGACCAATTATTCGCAACGAATTATGAAGCAAGCAATAAAATCATCCTTCATAAAGTATCTCCCCCTGGATAGTTATGAGCATATACCTGTGACAATACGCCCTCGAACTCCCCGAGTCGGGGCTTCAGGGCCGTCGTGCTGGTGTTGTCTTGAGTGCATGCATGCATACGCCAACTCCAACCCCCAATCATATCCCGATACTGCGACATGAATTGAAAAGTATCCAACATTTGATACCGAATTGCCTCGTTGCTCCACAAGACCGGCCAATAGAGGACGGACCGTAGTCCGGAGTACTTCAGTGTGTGTGACTGGGACTGGATTGGGCGAGTCACTCTAATACTGTCGTGCTGAGTATTACTTTGTGGAATGGATTTGCCCTTGTTGACATTTGCAACAAATTGCTGACCGGTAGTTTGCATTTGCTGTTGTCTCCTCGATCATGTCTCATGTGGGTGACGTTGTACTTTATCGCGAGACATTCATCCTCAAGCTGACGTCGCGAAATGTGCAGGTGACCTTGAGGTGTCGCACAAGGCGGCACGCCGTGGCTGGCCTCATTATTGGATTAGCTGCTTTCACCATGAAGTACTTTTCCCCGCAAGCTCTGCACTCGTCCATCCATGCACCAGATCGAAAACGCCCGTCGTCAACCACCACGGCCACTGGAACTTGGACCAGCGGCGAACACAAGCGATTCCTCGCAGCCATTGAAATGTTTCCCCAAGGACCGTGGAAGGCTATCGCCAAGTTCGTCGGCACCCGAACATCTCGACAAGCTCAAACCCATGCCCAAAAGTACCGAGAAAGGCTACTTCGACAAGCCATGGACAAGACCTGCGATCCTGTGTCAAGAGAAATACGAGGGCGGGATGCTGGCGAAGTCATTAAAATTGAGGTGGAGGCAGTGGACATGGTGAATTGCGTTGAAGAATTCAACAAAGATTGCCTTGCTCAAGGCTTTCATGAGGCCGAACTGTCCATGGAAGAGGCCATGGCGTACCTTGTGGAACTAGTGGACTGCAAAGACTGGACGTTATGACTCGTACGACACCGCAGCTACCCCTGCAGCATTAATTTTTATTAGCCTTAAGGACACCGTTATTACAAAGCCTTTGATCGCAGCCACTTCATCTCGAAGTTCCTAGTACTACACTTAGTCGTGTAAGTGTGTAGTGTGCCTCATTGCTATACGTATGTATGTATGTATGTATACACACTCGTCCTCGTGCCTTGTCAAGTGAGAATTGGGGGTCATGATTCAAAGTTCCGAACTCTATTGTGTACATGGCCTACCGTAGTACTACTAGTAATACTACGTAGTAGTACTATCAATAACAATAGTACTAACTGTAAGTGGGTACAGTACCTGTACTGTTGTACAGTAATACAGTAGCAGCATAGGTAGCTTTGGACATTAGGAGCTGTGACATTTACCCAGGAGTCGCTGTGATACAGCTAAAATTACTCGGAGTATGAATCGACCTGATAGAAGAAAGCGGCTGTGCGGGCTTTTCGAAGTCAACTTCACGGAACGAAGAAGTGAATTTCTACGTACATGCTTGAGGAGTCGGATGACAGAGTTTGGCACTACTGTACGAAGTACTACAAGTACATATTGGCCGCGTCCTTCAAGCGAGGAGTGATATTTTAATAGTTAGTACTAGTATGTATGATATTAACTTTTACAGGTACTACGTGCTCAAGATGATGTTAGATAACGTTGGGAGTGTAATTGATGCCATGATCTCCATTGTGCCTGACTATACCGTGAAGAATTCTCACAGCCCTCATGTCCGTTGACTTGTTGCTTTCACTGACTCTTGTGTTTGGGATTCCGGCGCCACATACTGTAGGTAGATTCGACGACTTGCACACGGCGAAACGTGGTCCACCACACCAACCCCAGCATAGTCTTGATAAATTACACCTGTCAACAAATCTGCGGAGAGGAATTCCAGGTAGTTTCTACCTGCTGGAGGTCGAAAACGACCTGTTCTTGGGAAAATATCGAATCAACGGGTAATCGTCCGAATAACCCTTTTCTTTGCACAGATAAGACGCAGAACTACTAACATACAGATGTCGCGTAGGTCCCTAGAGTTAATCCATTTGGTTAGTACAAATGCGACATTTCTCTGTTCGGTCGTAGGTACACGATTGTAAGTTATTAATTTAAATTCACGTAGCTACGAGCTTTACTGTTAGCTAGGAAATTATGGGAAAACGTTCAATAAATCTGGATACCGTTCAGCCAAGACTGACAACCGTTCAAGCAAATTTTCTTCCCATAACCCTGTAACCCCAGGACTTCGTTCTACCCCCGCGTGCACATACTTTGACGTATAATGCTAAACCCCTAGTAAGAGTTGAGGTGGTCAGAGCACAAAAATATGCCTCATCTAACTAGAGTTTATTACGTACTTTGAACGGTTTTCAGTCTTCGCTGAACGGTATCCAGATTTATTGAACGTTTTCCCATAGTTTCCTAGCTTACAGTAAAGCTCGTAGCTACATGAATTTTTAAATTAATTACTTATAATCGTGTACATACCGAACATAGAAATGTCGCATTTGTACTTTCCCAACGGATTAACTCAGCTCTGTAACCTCGGACTTCGTCCTACGTAACCCCAGTGGGCATATGCAGGTGCATGTCATTCTCTTTTCGGGTTAACTTGCATCCCAGTGGTTAGCTACTGCTAACTACTGAAATGCACATAACCCCTTGCTGAAATGTGTTGTGCTCATCATACAAGACCTGGGAGTTCCCTTACTATCGTACTAACAGTAAGTATGTACTTATTTGTGCAACAACCAGGACAATTCTCCGAGAACAGGTAGTTTTCGACCTACAGCAGGTATACGTATACAGTACTAGAAGTAACTACCTCCTCCTGGGGAATTCCACAACTGTGGAGGTGTACCCAAAAGAACGGTCGAGGGTTGCAGGACTACATATATCACTACACTCACTCCACATGGCGACCCCAAAATACTGTACTATTAATAGTACAATTCCCTCATTAAAACATTTCCACTGTTGTTATTCTCAGAAAACACGGCAATATGAGTCTATGGCCCTCACCTCTAACTAGGGGTTAAGTGCATCTCAATGGTTACTGTAGCGATAGCTAACCACTAGCGATGCAACTTAACCCCGGTGATTTAGCATCGGATGTACTCACCGGGGGTAGGACGGAGTCCCAGGTTACAGGGCTACGGGCGAAAAGGTGTATCCAGATGTGATAAATCCCTCATTGAAACAATACTACTCCGGAGTACATATTTCGGATAACAGTGGAATTAGTTTAATGAGGGAACTATTCCTAAATACTTCGTACAATGTGCTCGCCGACAAGAATTCTACTACCGGGTACCGGTAGTATTACCTTGTGGTACCGGTACCAGCAAGTTTACGATTCGCGTCATACCGACCCATTTGATGTTGATCACCTGAAGCTCCGCATTTTGAGGTTGGCACACCTTGTCTGATGTGATATTGGTCAAAACGTGATTAGCCTTACGATACAGTAGGATTGACTTTCACGTTAAAGTAAAACAAAGTATGTGAGGTCCAAGCTCTTGTCTCGGCCATAACTGGTACCCGAACGGTGGCGAAGGCTCAATCCGTGATTGGTTCGGTAAATCTGCATCATCTGTCTGTCCACCAACATGCTGGTACCGGTACACCCAAAGGTCGTCGTCTAGAGGCTGTGAATCCTTATGTCTCAAACCAGGCCGTCATATTGTAGAAGCCCTCAATCAAATGGACATCATAGGAGAAAGGGGGGTGTCGCGGGGGGCTAGAGATGGGAGCAGAGCCTCCACACAGGAGCCGCTGCATCGAAGAACACGCCGGTCGGATCGGGGGGCAATGCTTGTAAAGGGCGGTGTAGAGATTTGTAAGGCAATGGGATAGAGCCTGTGCTTGGGCTTGTGTGGGGAGAGGGAATCAGGCATTGGGCGAAATCAGGCAGAAATTGTCGTGAACAGCCGCACAGCAGTCGTACAAGAACGTTCGCATTGCTAGCGTCCAATGTGCCTCGATCTCACGTGGTCCTAGGGAGTGCCGTGTGTGGTTCAGAGGAGCCACATGCGGTTGTTGAGCAAACAAGTAGCTAGTCGTTCTGGTTTTAATATAGATTATGTTCCTCTAGGCCAACCGTCGGCATATCGTACATGCGCCTACTTTCTACCGGTACACCTAATCTAAATCACCAAACAACCCAGGCGACGAAACGTTCTACTACAGTAGTACAAGGACCAGTTGTAGTTCTGATATACATATGCTACACGTCATCAGGAACATGCGAATAGATCCTGACGTTAGCTTTAACAAGTTTTGATTACCTATCATGAACTTACCGTAACCACCACAACACTGGTACTACTAGTACAGTACATTACAGTACTTTGTAGTACAAAATTGGCATAAGTCCTCCCTCTACAATGTACTATTAATAGTAATTCATACTACAGCGTCGTTGGTTAATCGAACGGTAGTCAAGTCGTGGACACTGGTGAAATCGAATCCCAACTCCACTATACGTATACTACGTAGTACATCGTGCAGGAACATCAGGCCAGGGAGATGCGGGCACAGGACACAAACACATGACTACAGTACGTTATGAAGTATTATAGGTCCTTGATTATTCCTTCAAATCATGGTGTACCATTGTCGAGGGAATACCAGTACTAGTACATGGAACGTTATTCAAGTTGTCACGTGCGAGTCAACCAGGGCCACTTTCATGGAAACAAACGGCGTATACGCTGTACATACGCTAGACAGTTACATATATTATTATTCGCTTGAACATCTTTATGCTGATATTTATATGTAAGTATGAGTATTTTTGTTCATCCCCATACACAATTCATTACGTTTTGCGAAACGATTTATACATCGTGCAGATTGTGCATGCATTAGCGATGTAGGTCAGCGATTTCTCAATGTATACTGCACAACGGGCCACGAAACTCTCTATTCCTCATAACAACAATCAACACTACCAAGATCACTTTGTTGCATGTCGCCTGAATCAACAGCTGTATAGAACTTGCCAAATTCGTCGTATTTCACGAACAATCGTGTACATGGGGGTATGATGCCTCATGCCAGAGAGAGCTGTGTATGCACAGACCATGCTGCATAGGCTGAGCTAGTAATGGACTATCTTGTAGTACGAGTAGTATTGCTGACGGTATAACAAGGCTCGAGAAAAGCGTCATCAAAGTTCGTCCATTTTCGATATATGCGCATGTCGACATGTCCGAGTACAAAAAATATATTGTATCCGCAAAAGTCATCAAATATCCGGAACAGTTCTGTTTTCAAAGCGAAACGGCGCGAATTTCTAACATGTACTAGTACTTGCAGTGAGTGGTAGAAGTACAGGAGCCAAATTCCCTCTCCAACAAGTTGGATAACTGCAAAGAAACTCCAGATTTTGCTTTCGCCAACCAGAAATGCCTCGACTTTGGCCTTCCATAACTTCGTGTTATGATGAGTTTTCGCCAGTTCCCGCATCTCCCTGCAGTGTAAAAAATACTATCAATATTACTAATAATAGTATTTCGTAACACAAGTATTAATAATACTCCTCCGGACAACTATTAATACTACGTAGTACTAATACTACTAACGATTGCGAAAGCAATACTTACTACTGTAGTGTACTAACTATTTTAATAGTTAGTACGTCGAAGTATTTTAATACGTCGAAGTCGGTGTAACTTACTATTGAAATAGTAAGTTACACCGAGTAGTACGGTAGTAAATAGAATAATTCCCTGATTAAAACAGTTTCACCCAAAATACTGTTTCAATGAGGGAATTATTACATCCGGATACACCTTTTCGCCAGTAGCCCTGTAACCTGGGACTCCGTCCTACCCCCGGTGAGTACATACGATGCTAAATCTCCGGGGTTAACTGCATCGCTAGTGGTTAGCTATCGCTAACCACTGAGATGCACTTAGCCCCTAGTAAGAGGTGATGTGGTCCGAGCATACAAAGTTCCATATAAACCTAATCGAAACAGTATTTCGGGTCAAAACAACAGTGGAACTGTTTTAATGAGGGAATTGTACGTACCAGTAGAAAATAACATGAGAATCCAGTAAAAACGTTACACAGAACACACATACGAACATATGAGGCAAGACTTTGGCCATGTGTTGGAACGACTGTTGGACAGTCCATCGACTGCGAATAGACATTATGATTGACTGAGCGCATTTATGTGCTACAGTACTACGTAGTGCGGCACCTCCCTCCAACGGCGAAGGGATGCGGGGGGATAGTGGTCATATTGTACTCCTTTGAAAGCAAAACCTCGATATCAAGAGACACTCGAGTAGTATAATATTACAGGAAAAGTAGGATACAGGAATTGGGGCTTCGAGTTGCCTGTCGATGGTGGGTTTGGTGGGTTGACGTTTCGGACGGGTCATAAAGCCCACTTGGCGCAGTCCACTAGTTCCACAAGGTACGCCATGGCCTCTTCCATTGACAGCTCGGAGTCGGGGAAGCCTTGACTAATACAATCCTGGTTGAATTCTTCAATCCCAATCACCACGTCCACTGCCTCCACCTCAATTTTCACGCCTTCCTCAGCAGCCCGCCCCCTTATCTTCCTTGACACGTGGTCGCTCATCATGTCCACATCTTGCCGAAGTAGCCTTTCTCGGTACTTTTGGGCATGGGTTTGAGCTTGTCGAGATGTTCGGGTGCCGATGAACTTGGCGATGGCCTTCCACGGTCCTTGGGGGAACATTTCAATGGCTGCAAGGAATCGCTTGTGTTCGCCGCTGGTCCAAGTTCCGGTGGCGATAGTGGTTGACATGGGGCGTTTTCGCTCTGGTGCGTGGATGGAAAGTTGTAAAGCTTGCGGGGAAAAGTACTTCATGTTCGCAAATCCAATAATGCGGCCAGCCGTGGAATTCACTTGACTGTGAAATTAATCCATGCGACATGCGATTGGTGAAAGGCCATTTCGTCATAAACTTACAGTGTGCGAGCAGCTGGACTGTGTCTTTGCTGTCCCCTGAACGGTTTCACCATCCCGCAATGTGGTCAATGTAATTTGTACCAACGGTGGTAAAGGGCTCCGCCAAACCCTTTGCCCCTGGCCTGAAACTTCAAACAGCCTTCGTTGTGTATGATGGCGAGTTTGAGTCAATGTATGTAGTATTCATGTCGCATTGATTGTTTCAAACGACGTGCACTCGTATTCTAATTTGCATTTGAGTGTTGGTAAGGGTACAGTAATGTTCTGTTGGACCATTGTACTTCTACGAAGTACGGTACGGTAGCGTCCATGCGAGTGGGGACATGGCGAATCTCAAAATAAAGCTACTATATAGACTGTAGTAGATGTACTACTGTATTTATATCGTTAATCGAGTACTACGGTACTATTAATACTAGTACATACTAGCACTATTTTAATAGTGCTACAACGTGTACTATTAAAATAGTACACGTTGTACTTGGTACTATTAATATTAATAGTACTGTAGTAACATACTACAGTAGTACGTGGCGCCAAGTGCTACGCATAGCGCTTACTAGTTAGTACACTAGTACACTGATTACTACTCCGTAAGTAGTAATAGCCATCCATTGTACATTCTGATGTCACCTTCATGGTTGGAGACTCTGGTGTGGTGGCGGCCAAGCGATTTTGGCTTCGTCGCCTCAACCATGTTATTCGAAAGCAATTAACGCCATCACACTTGCAACAAGTAATACTACACAGTCAGCAATTCATACGTACATTCGGAATCACTGACCTATCCCCACCAAACATGTAAAAGCACTGCCATGAGTTTGAATTTGCAATTCCAATTCCGTAAATTGCATCGATGCCTAACAAAAAATCATACATTTTGCCAGCAGTACTATGCACTGTGGATTTGCCTTGGAGAGGAATCTTGTCCAATCGAATCACATGCGGTGACTCTTTAAATGGAATCGCCCCAGCGCTGAATATTTCCGCTGCTCGCTAACAGCGCTGCTATTGTCCCCGTGAGGAGGCACACTTCTGTACTGAAGCCCCCCACTACACTGTAGCGTTGTCCCTTCATCAATAGGGAGAAGTGTGCAATGATGCATAGAACACAAGGGGGGGCTATTGCTACTAATGCCCCCTCGTAAATGCGTACTACATTGCACGTAATAATACACCTCATACCCACAAACAATTACTACATAGTATGAGGATTGTTGGATTAATCCAAGCTTCAAATCCTCTGTACCAACCAAATGAGGGGCTACCATATACAGAATACAACGATTTGGCCTAACGTTACCACTAGATGGCTCGCTCCCTCCCTCGCCGCGCCAACTCGGTGAGTCATTCCACACAGACCTCTGGTATCGAGCCAAGCGGCTGTCTACAAGGAACGACATGCTATCGGTAGTTGGCCTAAGTGGAGCTTCAAATTTGAGATGAACTTGATATGATTGGCTTATTTACTGGTAAACCAATCATAACTTGGCCCAGAATGGGCCGAATTCTCGAATATGATTGGATAGGCTTTTATTTAGGCCAACTAGCCTGTGTACTGTACTTGTACTAGTATGGGCAAGACATAGTACTGTAGTTCCGAGACACTTTTTGGGACCCTTCGATGGAGGTATTTCTTAACTGTAAAGGGAGAATTCATACAGTTCGTAGGACTTCAAATCATATTGAAATCCGTATTGGTGTTGATGGAAAAATGGGCTTGATGAGTGAGAATACTTCGTAACGTTAACGTTAAGAGCATCCTGGTACGCTACATTGTATTTTACAGTTCTATCCGGATTATTTACAGTTTTGACAACCCCACCGGGCGATTCATGTAATTTCAGCCCAGTTGGCAGCCAATGATATCATCGAACGAAGATGATTGGATAAAATAAGGTACTCAGGTAAATAATACCCTTAGCATTTAATATTTGATTTCTTTGACAACTCATGTAATCTCATAATTACAATAACTTATAGATTAAATACCTTTTAAACTTAATAAATATTACTATTAAGAGGTTCTGAGAATTTCGGTGGTCAAATCTGTGTTATATTATTCAAGTCAAACACCTGGGCGGAATTTACATTTACATAGGAAAATAACAGAATTGAAAAAATGGACAAGCGATACAACGATGGGTCCTGCATAAACTAGTAATAATGCTCCTCATGACCTTGAGAATGCATGTTTTTGCAACCTCATCACACACACGGGCGATGAGTTATGAGACTTCAGAAGTACGACAAGCTGGGCGGAAATATTGCATGAAACACCTAAAATACAGTTTTACCCATTCTGTAAATTGACTGTGAGACCGAATAAGTAGTACTTAGTGAGAGCATCCCACCGGTGCGACTGTCCCTACATAGTCGAGCATCCTTAGCCTGACTATCCAGGGGCAGGTTGGAATGGCGGGCTACTATTGACTATATAGGGCGGGAAGGTAGTCAAGGATATCACAAGTGAATTTCACGTCATCACCGTCGTCCAAAGCAAACTTACTGTATGCCTCGGAGTTCATTTCCGGATATGATAGGTATGCGAATTTTTTATCGTTCTACTGCTGGGGTTGACGAAAATCAAAATACAGGAACTGCAAAACGGTATTTTAGTATTTTAGGTGCGGATGCCCTAACGATACTACTTGTAGTATACGTAGATGGCCAGTTTACATGTAGTGTGCACGGGATGCACTCCTATTGTCCTATGAAATGGCTTGACAGTGAATTCAGGAATAGCCTTTCGAATCGCTATAAAAACCCAAGAAATAAGAAAAAAACGAATACAAGTACCAAAGTACTACTAACACATTTTAAGCTGAAACCGTGCACCATAAACCGTCCCTCCTATTTTGCTTTGATTTGGGTGGAAATCGAAGTATTATTAGGGCAACCTGGATTATTCGAAATAACTCGACTTCGAACGACATTTGAGTATCTCCAAGAATACTTATTTCCCATTGGCTGCCGACAAACTATAATGACACTTCTGATGTACCTGGTACCCAGCTGCAGGCACAAAGACCTCTCAAATGTACAAAATTGTAAAGTACCACATACAGTAGTAGAATATATGCATCAGTGGTAATAAGATCACCGCAACGATCGGCCGCCTCCAAACCAATCGTTCTTGACGAGTGGAGTTTTACCATTCAGTTCAACGTTATTGAAATACGTGGACAGTGTTTGACAGGCTAAATCCTTCAAACGTTATGTACTTCAAATTGTCACCTAACATACAAAAGTTGATACCCAAGGACGAGTCATCAATCAACGCGTTCGACACTAGCGGCTTCAAACATCGGCCTCCACTAATCCATTCAACGTACTAGTATACAACTTTTTTAATCCTAACTAAGGACCTTGTCCAAATAACCCCCTTCTTTGCACAATTCATAGAAGATGCCGGCGCCTGCGCCGATCAGCGCCGCGGGGGTGTCGCATTGGGCCAGCCGGCCTTGGTCAAATACAAGAATGCGGTCGGCGTCCAGCACCGTGTCCAGACGATGGGCGATTGTGAGCACAGTCGACGTCGCAAACTCGGTGCGGATCACGCGCTGAAGGTTCTGGTCCGTCTCGTGGTCGATGGCCGCCGTGGCTTCGTCCATCACGACGATGCGCGCTTGGCGGAGTAGCGCCCGCGCCATGCACAACATCTGCCGCTCGCCCACGCTAAAGTTCTCTCCGTTCTCTTCCACGGGGCTGTCCAACTTGCCGTCCACGGCGCTGATGCGGTCGGCCAGTCGCACCTTGTGCAGACAACCCCACAAGTCGGCGTCCGCAAACTCGCCGAACGGGTCCAAGTAGTTGCGCAATGTGCCTTTAAACAGCACGGGGGCCTGGGGGATGATTGCAATGCTGCTCCGTAATGTCTTGACGCCAACATGGGAGATGTCGACGCCGTCGATCTTGATGCTGCCCCCCGCCAGTTCGTTGATGCGGAACAGCGCCATGGTCAGGCTGCTCTTGCCAGCCCCCGTCCGCCCCACAATGCCGACCTTTTCACCAGATTGAATGTGCACATTCACGTCCTTGAGCACCATTGGATCGTTCTCTTTGTATCGGAAACTCATGTTGGTAAAGGCAACGTCGCCGGTCGTGGGCCAGTCCTTGGCTACAGCGCCAGAAATCACACGGGGGGCTTCGGGCTCAATGTTGGCGTATTCCGCGAGGCGTTCGGGGCCGACCATGGCCGTTTCGAGCTGGGCCCAGTTGGCCACCATCTGTTGGAACGTGGGCAGTATCGTAAAGGAGTAGTTGAGCACGAGCCCAATGAGCCCTGGACTCACGTAGTCTCGCATGAGGATCAGCGCCGTGGACATTCCCAGGAGGAGTCTTGCGCTGAGGAGCTGAATGCGCATGGCAAACCATTGCGTGATCACTTGGGCCGCAAACGATGCTTCGTTGTTAGTGTCAACGTTGCGAAAGTGTTTGCGCTGGAACCGGCGCACCTGCTTGGGGCCGAACGCTCGAATTACGAGCGCGCCTTCAATCGACTCGGAGATCAAATTCAGGAGTGGGGACTTGGTCGTTTTGTTTACGCGCTCCATTTCCCGCGCCGGTTGGACGTAGTATGCCCCGATGACCTTGTACACGTAGATGAGGGGCAGCATCGCCAGCCCGCACGACTTGAGCACCCAGATGGTCGTGGCGAGTGCAAAGATGGCGTTGAATGTCATCGCCATGGACGCGCTGATGTTGAACGGTATGGTGGTGTCGACCGTGTTGATGTCGTTCGAGTACCGGTTGAGGATGCGGCCGATGGGGTTGGTGTCGAAGAATGTCATGGGTGCGCGGATGAGTGCCTTGGTCATGTTCTCAAACAGCCGGCGGGATGCGGGCAGGCCCGACGAGTAGATGGACAGCGTTCGTACCATCGTCATGGTGATGCTGCCAAGCGCCAAGGCAGCGTAGATGGACAAGTAGTACCCTGCTTGGTGGAGGTATTCGTCGGGCGTGGCGGTTTTGGTCTCCTTTCTGGTGGCGCTGCGGCGACTGTGGCTCGCGTCTGCGGGCATCTTCCGGCCTTGCCATATGGCCACCCCTGCAACCCGCATTTTCCCCTTTTTCCTCGCTTGCACGTCTTTGTCGTATGCTTTGGATGCGTTGGTGGCTTGGGGGCGTTGTTCTTGTTGGTCGTGTTTGCCGGTGGGGTGGTTCTGGTCGTTCTGCGTGGCGGTGCCCGTTTCTTTGGGCTGCGTTGTGGGGGTGCCGTGCTCAAACTGCTGGGGGTACGGCGTTGCCACTGACGGGGTTAGCAGGATGTTGCTCTGCTTGTGTTGGCTGGGTTGTTCCCGGTATTGGTGGTGGTTGTCTTTGTCTTCGTGGTCGCCGCGGCGGCGGGCGCGCGGGGGTGTGAGCATTGGCTGGTTGGGCTTGTTTGTGTTGTCGACTGTGGTTTGAATCAGGTGGCCGCTCTTGATTTCGACAATCCGGTCGATACACTTGGACGCGATGATTTCCGGCGAGTGCGTCACCAATATGACTGTCTTGTGGCGCAGCAATCCGAGAAAACACTTGGTGAAAATCTCGTTTTGCACGATCGCGTCCACAGCAGACAAGGGCGAGTCCAGGATGAAAATGTCGGCGTCGCTGTAGCACGCCCGGGCCAAGCTGATGCGGGCCTTCTGTCCCCCCGACAAGTTGACCCCCTTCTGGCCAATCTCGGTCCGGTCACCGGCGGCAAACAGCGCCAGATCTTTCGAAAGCGCACATGCTTCCAACACGTTGGTGTACTTGACGCGGTCGTAGGGCTTGCCAAAGAGGATGTTTTCACGGATGGTCATGTTCTGAATCCACGCCTGTTGGGAAAAGTACGCGACTTGGCCGCCCACAAACACAGTGCCGTCCCCAAACTTGTCCATTTCCCCCAACAAGGCGGCACACAGCGACGACTTGCCTTCGCCCACCGACCCATGCACAACCACAAGCTCCCCTCGCTTGACGGTCAAGTTGACGTCCTTAAACAGAGGTTTGCCAGCGTCCCAGCCAAAGCTGCAATTGTCCACGCAAATGTCGACATTGCCGCTGGCGTACACTTCCACCATTTCCAAGGGCGCAGACAAAGGGGTTAGCACAGTGTGCGTCTTCTTTTCGTCCAAGTTCAGAAACTCCATGATGCGGCGAAGGGCCACCAGCGCTTGCATCATGCTGGCAATGATTTTGGGCAAAGTCATGAGTGGAAGCTTGAGCAAATTGAACAGCGTGAGCGCCGTAAACATCTTGGTCGCGTTCAATGTCTCGCCCATGACCAGCGTGTACGTTGAGAACGACGCGATGGTAACGACCACCGGCGCGCCGTACAGCAGCGCCGTGATGCAACTGGACAGGGAAAAGATCTGCCAGAGAGTTTTGAGTTCGACAGCTCGCTCGGTCTTGATTTTGTCGTGAAATTTTTCTTCCCATGCATTCAGCTTGATGATTTGCATAGCGCCAAACATTTCGTTGACAGACTTCATGCGCGTGTCCTGGTACCCTCGCAGCGCCACGTAGTTGCGGCGCTGGGCCACGACCACAAAGTTGTTGATCACGAGCACGACTATGATCACGCCAGCGCCCACAAACGTCGCCCATCCAATCACGTCGAACAGCATGAACAATGTCACAGCGACTTGGACCGGAATGAGCCACAACTGTGTGGCAAAGATGGAAAAATTGAGGATCCACTGGATGTCGGCGGAAAACATGTTGGCGATCTCCCCCGCGGTCTTTTCGCGGCGGCACTTGGCGTCCAACGCCAGCGATTTGTGAAACAGCAAGTGCTGCAGCGCGGACGTGAGCTTGACCGTGACCAGTTGGTTCTGAAACGTCGAATGGGCAGAGATAAACGCCTGGGCGACGTTCGCAGCAAACAGCGTGACAATGTACTGCAGCACGGCGTGCATATCAAAGGACGTGTCGTCTTCCAAAGCGCTCAAAATGTGCTTGAGAACGACGGGGCCGTACAAGGTGCAGCCGACGGACAGAATTTGCAGCAGCCCAATGCCGACAAAACGACCGCCGTACGAGGCAAAGATGGTGCGGACGAGCGACCGGTGGCGACGAAAGTGCGGCTCGAACGACGCACTCACAACATGGCATTGGTTAGCTGGCTGCAGCGGCCACAAGTCTACCGGGTTGAGCTGCCGCTGGTTGCCCAACTGCAGCAGCGGCGTGGCCCAGTTGTACAGGAGTTTCGACACAAAGCTGGCTTGGTCATATGGGTGGACAGCAGAGGACGTGCGTGGAGGCTTGTGGTCCGTCGTGGGTAGCGACTGGTAGGACGCTGTCGCCTGGGAGGCCGGGCGCTGTTTGCTGGTGACCATGGATCGAGAACCAAACGACCAAACGTCGGCCAATCGTTAATGTGCTAGCTCTCTCTGCACATCGTCGTAGCGTGGAAATCCTTGTCGTTCCGAGGTCGACCAACACATTGGTGAAATTTCAGGTAATGGACAGGTGAAAGGGTATTTACGTGAACATCTACCGACATGTCACATCAAAGTGAAAACACATCATATCCAGGCGTACAGCAATCACGACCTTAACTTTCATTGTGTACTACAGTAACTTCCAAGAGTAATCCGACCTGGGAAATGTTTTTCCACTAACGTTACTCCAAGTATTACTCCAGTATGTACTGGAGTACTACGTACTACGGAGTACAGTACAGTAGTACACTGTCTATCGGTAGCCAGGAACGCGCTAGCAATAAACATACCGCAAGACTACCAGGACTAGTAGGTAGCAGAGTACAGTACTTCGCGATGTGTGCCATTTGTCCACGTCATTTTTACTACTACCTCCGTCCGAAAATGTTTGCTGCAACCAGCAGAAATCGTGGATGAACTTGAAAATAGATGAAGTATAATGTTCAAAAGGTATGTATTTGTAGAGGAGAAATCATGGATCACCAATAGAAGATCTTCGCACCAAAAAACATCCAATCAAACCAGCAATCATGCATGCAAAGCTCGATACTTTATCCAATATATGTAACATGGGCTCTGCATCGTATCCGGATATCCGATTACGATAAATAACATATATCCGGATGATATGCACTGACAAACCCTTTCAAACTGTCATGCGCGGGATACGTGAAAAATCTGACGAACACGGACCGCAATACCATCCTCCATCGGCTGCTAGCACTTGTCAGGCCGCAATCATCGACTCAAAGATCGACGAACTTGCCCAAGAGACAGCGTTGACGATTGAACTGAGCGAATTTTGCTCCCAACTCGAGCTG
>NW_009798278.1:126242-134173 GCF_000520075.1 Aphanomyces astaci | reverse complement strand
TCCCAACTCGAGCTGCTTGTGGTTCGAAGCAATCCCGATGCGGACGACTATTTCGATGACGACGATGACCCGACGACGTAGAAATTGACCTCGACGAGATCTTTGGTACTTTGTAAATAAACGTCCTTTATATTGTATGTGGATGTTTGTCGTTTTACAGTTTTCAAGTACTGTGCACTTGTAGCAAACTTTGTCGAACTTCAATAATTGAGTTTGTAGCAAACATTTTCGGACGGAGGTAGTAGTATATTTGATGAAATTGCTCGGAAAACTATTGTTCAATCATGAATCGTGTACTGTACCGGAGTACTACTCTGTGTAATACAGTGGGTACTTCTACTTATTACTAGTACTACGTACAGTAGTACGTACTGTACCGTAGTACTACTCTGAGTAATACAGTGGGTCCTTCTACTTATTACTCCGAGTACTACGTAGTATACTTCGAAGTATACGGGTACTAATCCATGGAGGTTCCCTGGAATCAGGATACTGTACCGGTACACTATTTCAAAATTCGTAAATAGTGTTGTTGAAACACATGGTGTCCCTTCGCCGAAGGTAGATCCACATAACGTTAGAACATCTTCCATGCGAGCTGTGCAACGAGAGCAGACACCTTCGTTGCGCATGACCCAGCAGCCCGTGGCAGTGACAGATGACTTGGAGCATCTCTTTGGCAGCGCGCAGATTGCCGCGCCGTCCAAAATGGATACGATGAACCCCACTGGTATGTACAACCAAGTAGGTCGACTCGTTGCGACTGCATTCTACGCTAGACGTCAACGTCATTCGAGCACTCGTCAGCAACACGGACCTCGTGGATCGCTTTTCCCACCAGATTGCGCTGTACGGGAAGCAACGGGACCATCTCAAGCCTGAAGATACGCTGCGTCGGTTCAGCCTCAATGGCGACAATAAACTCGACTTTAGGGAATTCCACCCGGCGCTCAAGCGGTTATTTGGTCATGGCATCTCCCACACCCAGTCCAAGGAACTCTTTGGCGTGTTTTGCCCCACGTCTGGCAAGAAACTAGGTGCAGCTAAACGCTTCTACACCTATAGTAACCGCCCACACACCTCTAGACATCGACCAGTTCTGTCAGATCATGGGTCACTGGTGTCAAGTGGCCGAGCGCATAAAGGACCAGCAGTACCTTTCACGTCCATCTTCTGCAGAGCCGGTAGCCCAAAGCGGGGATGGATTGTCGTCGACACTCGACAACAATGCCAACATTCGTCGGGGCCTCGAGCTAGCCACGAAACACTACGACAAACTGAACGCTGTGTTTCTCAACGTAACCAAACCCCGCTACCACTGCGACGGCGACGTGACGAAGGATATTGCTGCAATGTGTAGATGGACGTGGGATGCACGGGGTACCTCTCGAAAGAAGAGTTTGAACTGGCCATGACGCACTTGGGCGTGTACCTCAACACGCAAGAGTATGAACGGTTATATGCCCAGCTGCCATCGAGCATCCGCCACGAGTCGTCCGATGGGATTTACTACGCTGGCTTCTTGGCCATGCTTGGCGTCAAGATGACGACGCTGTTTCAAAACCAAAAGGTTATTCGAGTCCTCATATCGTCGTTGCATATTATACCTACTATGTGTGTGGTTGATTGTGTAGCTGTGGGAAATGATGTTACAACACGGAGACGTGCTTCGCAAGTACTTGACCCATTGCCAAAAGCAAGGCAAGAGCTCCATGTCCCCCGATCACTTTCGAGACCTTCTTGGCCATTGTGGCATTACGTTGTCCAACGGCGACTTTACCGGACTTCGCATGCGCATGCAAGAATTCCAGTACGATCCATTGCTTCATTCGGAACATCTTGACGGTTCTGGTCGTATATTTCGTCAGAGACGTGGACGGCCACATCAACTTGGCAGACTTTTTGGCTGCTCTGAACGACAAAGCTGCGTTTCTAGCCAATAGCACGGGCCTTGTTGGATGCACGGGGCCCCCGTCGCCCCCCCGGCGCGGCAAAAAGATGGTCGACACTCACGACTCCACCGTATACGCAGCTGGCAAATCCACGGAACAGCGGTACGAAGGCCTTGACCCTTTGTTAATACTACGTACTGTATATGGGCCGCCATACACACGACTGTGCTTTAGGAATGCTGAAGCGCAGACATGTCGGGGCAAATCCACCGATGAAATGAAGAAAAAGCACCCGACGCTTTCCGATGTGTACAACACGTCGACCAGTCCAGCATCGTCCCTTGTCCAAACGTACCCAACGTCGTTGGAAGATCGCATTTTCATGAAAATGAAGACGTGCCAAGATATGGGGTACACTCATTGCGCGACCCTCAAGAGCATATTCCCAGGAGATCGCTTTGGCAAGGTCACCCGCGGTCAGTTTCGGCAGTCGTTGGCCCAGCTCAACCTGGTTTCGAGGTAATGTCCTTTTACCCAAAATGTGGCTGACTTTTGTGCTGATTCTTTGCCAAATCTATCGATCGATCCTTTGTTTGGACTTTTGCATGTAAGGTCGTCCAGTGTAACACTAATTTCAATCACACACTATTTCGATGTTGAATTATTCGAAAAGTGGAGTTGATTGGCTAGTTGATAATTCATGTGTTGTGTTTTGATTGGTCGTATATCGATTCTCTGCCGATTTGGTGCTGCTCATTCGATTGAGCACCCCACTCCAATTTCGAATCGAATGAACAATATAAGTATACCTGTATTCAGCCCACAACAAGTGATATCTTTTCCCTGAAACAAATCGATTCGTTTATACTTATTTGAGCGAAATCCCAATAACGTTATATATGAATTCGTCGTCGCCGTGCATTCAAAACAGATTGATGGCATTGTTGCCTAGGCATGCCGAAGTTGAAGCCTTGTTCTGGCAACTCGACCCTGCAGGCCGGGGATATATCGGAGCCCACGACCTGCACATCCACTTGCAAAAATACCAACCAACCAACGAGGCGGGGGCTTCCCAACCAACGGCCTCGCCCCCATCGCCTAAAGTGCAATATCGGAGTTCGCTACGTGTGGACGAGAAGAAGTTCTTTGACGCGTTGCAAGACAAGGTATGGGGGGGAGGTATCTTATCATAAACCTGCTAGCTTACCCCCCAACCATCTTGGTCTTGTGTTTTACGATTATGTGACACTGTTAGCTCCCCAACGTCCTTGCCGCGTGTCGGTCCGTGGACCCAGCCAAGACTGGGTGCATATCTAGAGGGGATTTCATATGGGCGTTGCGACAAGGGGGACTGATTCTGTCGCATGCTGACGCCACCAGCGTCATCGCTACACTCTCGTCTCGGAAAGATGGGGTGGTATTGTACCATACGATCGCAGACTCGGTCGCGGCGGTGCTTCAGCTGCCAGGCGCCAACAACCAGTCGACAGCCAAGAAGACTAACCGCCACCATTTGTCCAATACGGCTGTGCTGTTGGACCAGCAGGCCGTCGCGTCGATCGAGCCGGCGACCACACTCTCCGGTGCGATATCGTTTGATGCTTTTATAAGCAAAGAATATGTGCATCCTCGACTCGAACAATAATATCCTCTTCACTGTCAATAATCATATTGTCCTTTTACCCAAAATTTGGCTTACTTTTGTGCTGATTCTTTGCCAAATCTATCGATCGATTCTTTGTACAGACTTTTGTATATAAAATTCGTCCAGTATATCACACTAGTTTAAGTAACACACTAATTCGATGTTGAATTTGTCGAAGGGTGGATTTGATTGGCTACTTGATTCGTGATATGGGTTTTGATTGGCCAATCGATTGAATGCCGATTTGATTATTCTGCTCATTTGAGCACTTTCGAATCGACTTGACACTATACGTATGTAGAAACTCTAAAGCAGCCAGCTCAGGACGACTATCCTGCCCGGCGATCCAGTCTAAAGCTGGGCTACGACTACGACCAAGAGCCAGGTCCTGGCGACTTGACCGCCAACCTGCTTTCGAATGCGTCGCTCCATCACGTGCTGTCAGAACCGGAGAAGCTCGAGCGCGTTGTGCGACAGCGGCACGCGCGGCGTGTGCTGCTGATTCAAAACATTCTCGAGCGACGCAGCGATTTGAAGATGTGCTTTGATATGATGCCGTACCGCCAAACTCCCCATGGCCTTGTGCTGCTCACGGTGGACGAAATCGCAGACATTTTAACGTGTGCGCGCATGAACATTCCCTTGAAAACCCCCGACGAAGCCAAAACGTTGTTGCGGGAGATCGTCCCGCCCAATTTGGACCAGTTGAGTACGACCATCCGAACGTGATAGATACTCTTTTTCAGAGAGTGATATATATATATCACTTTGTCTAGGTTTTGTCGAGCTGATTCGAGTGCTGACGATGGCCCAGCGCATGGAACGTGGCCCGGACGACGACGACGATTTGGCTGGGTAGATATAGACATGACATACGACGAACTAACAGACGTTCTAACGCAGACCGTCGTCATCGCGTCGACAGAATTATGCGCTCAGTCCCGCCACATGCGAAGTGTCAATCCGAGCCAAGTTGCTGCAGTTCAGCACCCTCAAAGACGTGAGTGTGATGCAGTGGAACACCACGGGGGCCATCATCGTCCGGCATGCGTTCAAGGGGCTGTCGCGGGATACTGTCGCCGTGGCTTCCACAGGCACGTTTGATGCGCTGTGTCGGAATGTGGATCTGAAGCACATTTGCACCCGCCTCGCGCTGGATCTGACGCAGACGGAGCTCAACTTTCTCGTGTCAAAGGTCGACGCGGACAAGCAAGGGTGCTTCAGCTCGACCTCGCTCTTCCAAGCGTTTACCCAGTTGTTGTACGCGCTCTAATAAGGCAACGTCATGTCAGTGTATCGATAAACTCTTGGTACATTTGTTACAGTAGCTCGTCGTAGAGATGTACTAGTAGGTAGTGAACGAGTGTTAGTTATATGGTGTGTACGCTGCAACAGCAGTGTGCGACTGGCAACAGGATTCTAGAGGATGTGGTGGTATGCTGACTGACGGGCTTAGGGGATGCAGAAACACACCTGGCTTTGTGGTTATATTTGGTACTACATTCTACCACGCGAATTTACTCCGGCGTGTTTCACGAGCTAGAATTGTGATGCTGTCGTGTATCTACGTTAAGTCGTCTTTGTGCCACCAAACGGTTTCGTTAGCGGTTTCGAGATTGTGAAACGCTCCAACGTATTCAACCTTTGAGATGCCCACGACGACGACGACCAAGCGGCCGCCCGCCAAGCTCGTGTACAAAGCCAAGAACGAGCTGCCTCTGGTGACGCCCAAGGAGTCGTCCAACATGAACCGATCGACTAGCGGCATCGCGGGGGTTCTGGACTCGCTCAAGGGCAAGATGGACATCCTCGACCACGAGATCAAGGCCGACCAAAAGGGGAAAAAGGATTACGAGGACGAACTGTTCAAACTCAACACCCGCAAGCAGGACCTGACGGCGCACCTGACCGAGTGCCAGCGGTGGATCGACCTCTTCGCGTCCAAGATCCAGCCCCTTGAGAACAGCTACAGCGCCACGACCGTCGACATGCGCGACGAGTACAACGAGGCCAAGGTCAAACACACCAACGGACTGCAAGTGCTCATCGACAACTTCAACTACCACCCCGTGTTCAAGCGCTACAACGACGACTTTACCGCCGTACCGTTTCGGCCTAAATAAATACTCTACTACTACAGTACTACCTGGTGGGCCTTACTACTGTACTACTAGTAGTATGTAGTAGTCTAGTACTACTAGTAGTATGCATGAATAATACTATTAGTACTACATATTGCGTGTAGGCTGCGTGTATGTTGCGAAAGCCGAGTCCTGGCATTCGTTCGTGGACGATGGACGGGAATCAGACGGAATCAGTCCGCAGGGTGTGATATATATATCAGAATCAGATGGACGACGATTTGCCCACGGATTCACGCAGCCCTTCGATCTCCAACACACGCGCATATGGCATGCGACGCCGCGAGTGCTCCACCGTCAGTTTCGGCACGTGTCGTGACATCTCGAGGCTGGCGTTGTCCATAGTAGTACTACTATCACTACTACTAGTCCTTGTACTACTACTACTAGTAGTAGCCGCATTGCGGCGCTCGGTTTGCAGTTGTTCCTACAAACATCAGGTTGTGTCGATTTAGTCAGTTTATGTCTGAACGTACTACCTCGAGCTGCGCCAATCGCGTGTTCTGCCGCTCTACGCGCGCCATGAGTTGGGCTTGCGCGGCGTCGGCATCGATGCGCCGCCGCGTTTCCTTGTCCAGCGCCGCTTCCAGTTGCTGGGCGTGCCGTCGTTGCTGATCTCGTTGCTGGGTCAATGCCAGCAACGTCGCGTTGGACTCCTTGAGCACGGTTTGCACCTTGGCCGCATGGGCCTTTGCCACACATTCCACCTCGTGCTTGTGTTTGTCTGCGATTTCGTGCATCGCGCGTTGGAGCTGCACCGTGGCGGCCAGACTGTGGCTTTCATGTTCTTTGACCAACTTGATTTGGTTCTTCAACGATGTCACAGACCCCGTCAGCGTTCGCATCTACAATGTGATATGTATATCATTTCATGTTGAACCTGTGGCAACAGATATATATATCATTCCGTAGTCCACAATGATATACGAATACAAGTGATATATATATATATATCATCCCAGACACTTCACTTTGCCTTTTGGTGTGTGTATTCTAAATTAAAGCGACATGGAAAATATATGAATCGAAAACACAACCAAATGTATTGAAGAATCGGCAAAAGGACCGAGCCAATCAGATTGCACGAAACCACCATCAACATCTAATTCGACCTAAATTAGTGTGATTGGTAAACCGAATCGATCGATAGATTCTTTCGCGAATCAGCACAAAAGTCCAAATATTCGAGTCAAAGGGCTAGAAGAATAATATTACTTGTTCCTGTAAATGTCGATTCTTGGACTGAAGGTCGCAGTACGACGTGCACATGCTCACAGTAGGTTTCAACCCGCCGCCTTTATCGCTGCTGCTGCTTCCTCGTTGTGCTGCCACGACATGGTTGGCGTCCATTCGCCAATGCATCCATTTGCCCCACCTAAATCCCACGGCAAAATAAATATCAAGATATCCATGGATATATATATTTTTCAATCAGAAAAACAATAAAAATATATATTTCGTACGACGTACAGGCCACATGTAGGGACGTAGTGCACGATGGTGTTTTTGTTGCAGAAAAAGCATTTGCCTGCTTTGAATGACGGGAGCACTGACACCATCGGGTGATGATCGTCTTCGTCGTGGTCGTCGTGGTCGGGGGGAAGGGCGACGACGGCGTCTGTGGTTGCCCCCTTGGGATGGTGAATCAGCAGTTGCTTGTGACTCGACTGCCGAGCGGCGGCAAGGACATGCGGATCAAATCCGGCTTGGTACTCGGACATGATTTTATCGAGCAGTGGAAAGTCCTGGGTAAGCCCATCCTGAAGCTGCGGGTACAAAAAGCAAGTGCGCTGGAGGAACGCCACCAGCTATTTATTCATAGTACACATCATCACGACAGAGTCTAGTTGGAATCACCTCAGCAAAGTCTGTAATAATAAATATATACGACGGTGTACAAACAAATACAAAAAGAATATATTTATGTATTCATATAAATATTTTAATAATTCAAACATCATCAAATCGCCTATCAAAATATAAAAAAGAAAATATATGTAATATATATATATCAAAATTTCAAAAGTTAAACAATTAAATAAAGGATGGCTTACCTGGTGCCAGGCTTGCAAGAAGGTTGAAAACACGCCAAACGTCAAGATGGCGGACGCAGCGAGCAGCGTGTAGCCGACACTGTGCGCTGAAAAGATGATCCATCTTGCAGACAGCACCAACGACATGAGCCACAGCAGCACTATCATATATATATATTAGTTACAAATATATATATATATATATATATATATATATATG
>NW_009798278.1:123823-125699 GCF_000520075.1 Aphanomyces astaci | reverse complement strand
TATACTACGTAGTATTAGTTACATGTATATATATATATATATATATTTTATTTCTCTGCACAAATACATGGTCAAAACCAACATACCTGCGCCTGTGAGCGGCACCACCACGAGTAGCGTTAGCTACCACACACACAACACAATGCACGTAAGGATCAAACGTAATAGATCTCGTCGACCATACTATATACTAAGTGATCAACTAGATGGAGAGCAGGTACATATCAAGGCGTACCCGTCGTGTGATAACAAGCAAGAAGACGGTGACGCCCGCAATATGACTAAACCAAGCCCACCCAGTCTCCTCGTCCACAAACTTGAACGTATCTGGGACCGACGCGAAGCTGCCTAATGTGAACACGCCCCAGAGTAGGACGCCGAGGAACAGCGTGGTGCCGCTGACGTCTGGCGGGTGGCGAGAAGTGGACGTCCATGCCGACGAAGGATGCAGAGTCCGGGACACCTACATGTCATGGATGTATGATGGGGATTCGACGTTGTCTGAATGGAGAAATGGGTGGCGGCGGTACCGCAAGGGAGATACGCTCGTTGGAGAGGCGTTGGCGCAGGACAAAGCGTTCGCGGGAGCTGTACTCGGAGTAGTAGGAGATTGTGTTGAAGATCCAAATCACGGGCGCGCAGTACAGGAACGCGAGGACAATCTCAATCTAATGCAAAATAGCATGTGAAGATAGATGAAGATGGATGGAGCTGACTTTATCGGGAGGGGGTCGACAGAACAGCGCAATGGCAAAGTATACGACCATCGTGATGGTGCTGCCCATCGTCGAATACACAAACCCCAGCGGCGTGACCTTGGGAATCGTGTAGAACGACAGGCCAAACACGACAAAGAGCGCATCCCATTGATGGAGCATCGCGTGCTGCAAAGTGAATAAGAGCAGCGTGGGGATGCCATGACACAGCGCCAACGCGAACATGAGCTGCTCGTCGGCCTTGACCAGGTCCTACGATACATGTAGTAAGTACGTACGTACCATCTTGTTCATGCTGCATGACGCATCGTACCCATTTCACGAGAAAGTACGTCGAGCACTGCATGACGATAAGCAGCAGACGCGCGGGCAGTGTGACCTGGAGACGGGACGGGTCATGCTCGAGGCTGTCGCCCCAAGCGAATACAAGGTGGCTGATCGCCGCGGGAATGAGCGACCGCAGCCACAGCGTCTTCTTGCGGGTGTGGCTGAATGCTTGGAAGGACGCTTCTAGATTGGCATCTTCGAACTGGAGGGTATACTTGTTCACGCAGACCGTCGTGTGCTCCATCCCGACACACTGACTTGCGATGTCCGACTTGGGTTCTGTTGGCGTGAACTGCGCGGAAAGCATCCGGATAATGGGCAACGCACCAGCGCGTAAACACTGTTTCAGCTACTTTGGTGGGTGATTCGTGGAATATTAGCCAATCCAAATTAGTTAACCTAAAAATCCTGTTTTGATTCGCTATAATTTAGCCAATTGTACGATGTTGCATAGAAGACTTCGCGTATCGGAATGCATGCGGACGGAGTGCTGGTCTTTTTAGTTGTGTGGTTCAGCTATCCGGATGTTGCGAAACATATATTTTCCTTTTACCCAAAATTTGGACTTTTGTGCAGATTCGCCAAATATATCGATTACACTGTAAAACTGTAAGTACTGTAACGTAAACGACCAGTGTTTGGTGTATCCTTTTTGGCGCCGGAGTCAATTGCGAGTTTTGAAGCTCAGAGGTGTCGGATTGAAAATCCAAGATTGGTCCCAAAGAGCTGAGGATCAGGGCTATCGACGTATTCAAGTTTCGGGTGAATCTAACATGTTATTTTACAAGTTTCAAAGCAATATATGTCAAACTTCATGGACCAGTCTAAGGTGT
>NW_009798278.1:115171-119663 GCF_000520075.1 Aphanomyces astaci | reverse complement strand
AGTCCAAATTCGTTGATTTTCGATTTGGTGCGACATTTCCGAGTGTCACGTTACAACACCTTGTGATTGGCTTAAATCCTCGGACCTTCCCTGTTTTGCAACAATATAAATTTTGTCCAACTGTGTGGACCTCTCATACAATAGCCAAGATAAAAGTCAAGTACAACTGTGGGCGAGTTCATCCTCGGTTCTCTGTGGTCGTTTACGTTAGCGTTCATTATTTTGATTTCCAAGTCAAGGCAAAATAGGAGGAAATGATGGTGCTTTGTTTTTTGGTGATTTCATTTTTGTAGTGATTCGATTGGCTATTCCAAAACACTAGCAATTCGGTTGGCCAATTTGAGTGCACCTTAAACTGTCATATGCTATGTAAAATTTGTCCTGTCTTACACACTAATTTGGTGTCGAAATGGTTGAAGAGTGGATTTGATTGGCTAATTGATGAGTGATCTGGGTTTTGATTGGCCAATGTATTGCCTGCCGATTTGGTGCTGCGTAATTACTGTTAGTACTTCGATTGAGCTCCCCCTTTTGCTTCGATTTCATCCCCATCATACCGTACAAACATGGAAAACAGCGTGCGCCAGAAGGGAGGCATTGATGTCTCGGCAGGAGACGAGCGAGACTACCGCCATGTGGAGCTAGCGAATGGTCTCTGCGTCCTCTTGGTGTCGGATAGCGAGGCGGAGAAGTCGGCGGCGGCCATGGACGTCCGCGTGGGCCATCAAAGTGACCCGGACCACCTCCTGGGGCTTGCCCACTTCCTCGAGCACATGCTGTTCATGGGCACGAAGAAATACCCTGACGAAAACTCGTACTCGCAATATCTGAGTGCTCACGGCGGTAGTTCCAACGCGTACACGAGCGGCACGGACACGAACTACTACTTTGACGTGCGGCCGCCGTACTTTGAAGAAGCATTAGACCGGTTCGCGCAGTTTTTCATCGCGCCGCTCTTCACTCCGGGGGCGACGGAGCGCGAAATGAACGCCGTCAACTCGGAGAACAACAAGAACCTGCAGAGCGATCCATGGCGCCTCGATCAAGTGGTCAAGCACACGTCGAGCCGCCGCCACCCGTTCCACAAGTTTGGCACGGGCAACCTCGTGACCCTTGGCACAGCGCCCACCGAAGAGGTTCTCTCTCCTTCGAATGGTTCCGTGATCACATATATCTTTGTAGGTCCGCGCGGAGCTCATTGCGTTCCACGCCAGGTACTACTCGGCCCGCATCATGAAGCTTGTGATTGTGGGCAAGGAAGACTTGGACACGTTGGAAGGGTGGGCGCGATCCAAATTCAGCGAAATCCTGGACACAGGCGACAAGACGTTCGAGTACGAAGGCGTGCCGTTCGAGGCGCCGCAGCTCCAGCGTCGACTCAACGTCGTGCCCGTCAAGGACCACCGATCCATCGAAGTGTCGTGGCCGCTGCCGTCATTACGGTCCATGTATTTGGAGAAGCCAGCGAGTTTGATTTCGCATTTGCTTGGTCATGAAGGCCCAGGTATCCCATATATCGTGTGACAAGTCTTCACAAAATGCGCATTCGTAATCTATGTTTACTATTTTGAATATATATGATTTCAATATTTCGGTTTAATATTTATAACTCAACCTGCTGACCATCTCGACCAATATGTAATACCCAGCATCTTTATATTTATTTATTTTTACACATGTTTTTTCGTTTTTTAATGTTTAGCTCACACCCCAATAATATTTTGCCCAATTCATATTTCGAATGTTTGTGGTTCAAAGCAAGTTGACGAATTTGGTTGTCACCTCGAGTATTTTGTGATTGTCTGGATCCAACTGGTTTCAAACGAAACTCTACGATTGATTCGCAGGTATTATCAACTTTTAGTCGTCGTCCTTCGAACCTTGTTTTTGTTTGTTATCAAAAAAACACCGAGATATTGTGCTTTCGAGTGAAACTTCATTCGAATTTAAATCGATTTGATTGGCTACCTCCGATGAGCTCAAAATTATTAGCCAATCAAACCCTTCTCAATGAAATTCAACGTATCAAATCGATTGTGGATCGGTTTGGTCGGCGCGATTGATTCGATTGCACCCCAAATTTGTACTATCAAATCGACAATAGTTGGCTCCATTTTCGATCCCGAATGAGATTGATTTGTTAGACATGAATTAAAATATATCGACGATTTTGACTTCTTTTTTGTATGCATCCAGACTCACCCGACAAGCTATTTCTTCAGTATTTTCGATTTCATTTGAAATTCCGCGTACATATCTATATAGAAAAAATATATATATTTAACGTGACGATATTGAGATATTTCACAACTTAGGGTCGTTGCTATCGCATTTGAAGCGTCAGAAGTGGGCCAACGAGCTCTCGGCGGGGCTAATGAAAGAGTACGACGACTGGAGTTTGTTCTGCGTCGAAGTCGAAGCGACGGAAGCCGGCTTGAAGCACGTGGACGAGATCGTGGACGCGATCTACCAGTACTTGCACCTGGTGCAGCAAGACCAGATTGCGCCGTGGGTATTTGACGAGACGCAAAGCATCGCGCTCATGAACTTCCGGTTTCGATCAAAAGAAACGCCCATCAACTACGCCACGTCCCTTGCCACGCGCATGCAGCTGTACCCGGTGCAGCACATCGTCGCAGGCAGTTCGCTCCTGTACACGTACAACCCTGTCCAAGTCGAGTCCATCTTGTCGCAGCTGACACCACGTCGCATGCGGCTCACGGTCGTGGCCAAGGATTTTGAAGGGAAAACCACCGATGTCGAGCCTTGGTACGGCACATTGTACACCGAATCAGCCCTACCACCCAGTCTCATTCAACGGTGGGAGAGCCCAGCGCGAACCGAAGCGCTGTTTTGCCCGCATCCAAACGCGTTCATTCCGCATAACTTTGACTTGGTCACGACCCCGACCCCTGGGAATGTGCCAGTGCTCCTTCGCGACGACGCGGCGGCGCGGCTATGGGTCAAGACGGACACGACGTTCCTCAAACCCAAGCTCAACATTTGCCTCGCGCTGCACTCGCCGCTGATTTACCAGAGTCCGACGTCGGTGGTGCTTACCGACTTGCTGGTACGCGCCATCAAGGACCAGCTGACCGAGTACACGTATGACGCCGAGCTAGCTGGGATGCGGTACTCGCTGAGCTTTACCGCGACCGCGCTCGAGCTGTACGGCGGCGGGTACAGCGACAAGCTGCCTGTGCTAGTCCAGCTCATCGTGGCCAATATGGTGCACTTTAACATGACCGACGACGAAACGTTTCACCGGTTGAAGGACAAGACCAAGCGCAGCTACGACAACTTTGAACGCGACGACCCGTATAAGCACGCGCTGTACTTTAGCTCGTGCTTGCTGGAAGACACCAAGTGGATGGTGGCAGAGAAGGCCGCCGCGATCGCGCACGTCACCCGCGCCGACCTCATGGAGCACGCCGCGGCGCTGTTCCGCGAGTTGTTTGTCGAAGCATATTACCATGGAAACGTGGATGCGGCCACTGCGACCACGTTGCTAGACGACGCGCTCGCGACGATCGGAGCGAGGTAGGTCGTACATGCGACAGAGGGAGGGGTTTCGGGGTAGGGGGATCTGATTCTGAATGTGTGTCGTGTGAGTGTTGTGATTGCTTGATTCGGATCCTGGACGGACACGGCATGGCTCTGCTTCTCGACGCGTTTAGAAGACGACGACTATTAGAAGACGACGACTATCCATGTAGTACATGTGGTTCCATTTGTGATACTTGTCTGATTCGGATGTCGTGTCGTCGTCTGATCCCATCCTGCTGATACTTTCGGTCTGATTCCGTGTTTGTTTGTGATTGTTGCGTGGTGTCGTCCTGATTCCATATATCAGATCCCATCGTCCGATCTGATTCTGTCTGATTCTAGACCCGTGTTTCCATCGCAGCGCGTCAAGACCCGCGCCGTCCAGTTAGCGTCGCCCGTCGAGTACGTGTATGCGATCCCAGAGCTCAACGTGGAAAGCGTCAACAGTGGCCTGTACACGTGCTTTCAACTGGGTCGCGAGTCGATGCATTTGCGTGCGACGAACGAAGTGTTTGCCCAGTTGCTTCGGGAACCATGCTTCAACCAACTCCGGACGCTGGAGCAGCTGGGGTATATTGTCTTTAGCAGCTCCCACCGGGCGCACGGCATCGAGTACTTTCGCATGATTGTGCAGTCCGACGTCGCGTCTCCTGCCTATGTTGAGCGCAGCATCGAGTTGTTTTTCCGGCTGGTTCGCACCGATATTGCCCGCTTGACCTCGGACGAATTCCAGGTAATATATATATATATATATTACCTGGAATATCTATATATATATATATATATATTGATGCGTTGGACAACAAACATGACAAGAGATAGACGTTTGTGATATATATATATATGACCTAAAAATTTGGAGTTTTGTGGTGATTCGTCAAATGTATCGATCGGTGGTGGATTCGTGGCATTGACTTTTTTTGTAAACTCGTCCAGTGTCACACTA
>NW_009798278.1:48579-113138 GCF_000520075.1 Aphanomyces astaci | reverse complement strand
TATATATATATATATATATATATATGGTACTTAGAAAAACATCCAAGCGGTGGTGGATGCACTCCTGGACAAGCCCAAGGCAGCATCCGAAGAATGTTCCCGCTTCTGGAGCGAAATTTCCGCGGAAACGTACTTGTTTACTCGTCGCCAGGACCTCGCAGCCGTCGTGCGCACGCTCACGATTCGCGATATTTTGACATTTTTCGACCAGTTTATTCTCGGCCCCAATCGAGCCAAGTGCAGCGTCCACCTCCTCGGCCATCAGCATGTGGTTCCTGCTCTCAAAAGTGAACTCGGTGACGTGGACGCGGTGCTGGGGCCGCTGGCGTCGATCGCGTTGGATTTGAAAGAGAATGCGACCCCTGCGATTGTGTACATCAAGGACATCCGTCGATTCAAACTGGGCATGCCGCTGTTCCCCGAGCGACCGAGTGGACCCGTCGAACTAGCCAAGTAGATAGCATGCCTCCTCCCGTTGCGGCCGTGGCATGCTATATGTATATATAGCTAGCTATATACAGTATATTGGCTTCGTTTTTACTTGATTCGTACTATTATTACCTACATATATACTTTAATCCAGGCAATAATTTATTGTAGCCGAGATACACACTTGTTCAAAGGTCGACAAATCCAAATCAATCATTTCTGAACGGCGGTAGTAATAACTGTTAAAGAACTCGTTCACGGCGCGCTGGTAATAGTACAGCAGTGTAGTAAAGCCCCCCGACCTGTCCCGGTAGTTGTCGCTCGAAAACGGAAGTCCATCCGTGAAGATATATATATGGTACTAGTATGTATATACTTACTACGTAACGTTAGTATATATATATTTGCTAACGTGCGTCGCAGTGATCGCCCTTAACTTCTCAAGTTTCTCGTTTCAAGCCTCGCATTACTGTACAATATGTAATGCATGGTTCATGCCATACATATTAAACACAAGAGTTCCAACTCAACACACATGGGACAGTTTACCTCACATATATTCTTCCTTTTATTTGTACCCTATTACCCTCTAAATGCACTTTGCCTAGTGCTGTGGGGGCACCACCATCTTGTCTAGGTACCCGCCCTCGTGACACAATTCATAGAAGATGCCGGCGCCTGCGCCGATCAGCGCCGCGGGGGTGTCGCATTGGGCCAGTCGGCCTTGGTCAAATACAAGAATGCGGTCGGCGTCCAGCACCGTGTCCAGACGATGGGCAATTGTGAGCACAGTCGACGTCGCAAACTCGGTGCGGATCACGCGCTGAAGGTTCTGGTCCGTCTCGTGGTCGATGGCCGCCGTGGCTTCGTCCATCACGACGATGCGCGCTTGGCGGAGTAGCGCCCGCGCCATGCACAACATCTGCCGCTCGCCCACGCTAAAGTTCTCTCCGTTCTCTTCCACGGGGCTGTCCAACTTGCCGTCCACGGCGCTGATGCGGTCGGCCAGTCGCACCTTGTGCAGACAACCCCACAAGTCGGCGTCCGCAAACTCGCCGAACGGGTCCAAGTAGTTGCGCAATGTGCCTTTAAACAGCACGGGGGCCTGGGGGATGATTGCAATGCTGCTCCGTAATGTCTTGACGCCAACATGGGAGATGTCGACGCCGTCGATCTTGATGCTGCCCCCCGCCAGTTCGTTGATGCGGAACAGCGCCATGGTCAGGCTGCTCTTGCCAGCCCCCGTCCGCCCCACAATGCCGACCTTTTCACCAGATTGAATGTGCACACTCACGTCCTTGAGCACCATCGGGTCGTTCTCTTTGTATCGGAAACTCATGTGGGCAAACTCGACTTCGCCGGTCGTGGGCCAGTCCTTGGCTACAGCACCGGAAATCACACGGGGGGCTTCGGGCTCAATGTTGCAGTACTCGGAGACACGCTCGGGGCCAACCATGGCCGTTTCGAGCTGGGACCACGTCGACACAATCCATTCAAACATGGGCAGAATCGTAAAGCAGTAGTTGAGCACGAGCCCAATGAGCCCCGGACTCACATAGTATCGCATGAGCACCAACGACACGGACACTACAAGCAAGAGGCACGCGCTGAGCAGCTGAATGCGCAGCGAAAACCACTGCGTAATCACTTGGGCCGCGAACGATGCTTCGTTGTTAGTGTCAACATTGCGAAAGTGCATGCGCTGGAACCGGCGCACCTGCTTGGGGCCGAACGCGCGAATCACGAGCGTGCCTTCAATCGACTCGGAGATCAAATTCAGGAGTGGGGACTTGGTCGTTTTGTTTACGCGCTCCATTTCCCGCGCCGGTTGGACGTAGAATGACCCGATGACCTTGTACACGTACAGCAGCGGCAAAATCAAAAGCCCGAACGACTTGACCACAAACAAAGTCGTGGCAAGAGCAAAGATGGCGTTGAAGATCATAGCAAGGAACGCGCTGATGCTGAACGGTATCGCAGTGTCGACCGTGTTGATGTCGTTCGAGTACCGGTTGAGGATGCGGCCAAGGGGGTTGGTATCGAAAAATGTCATGGGTGCGCGCATGAGAGCCGCCGTCATGTTCGCAAACAGCAGGCGGGACGCGCGAAGGCCCGACGAGTAGATGGACAGCGTTCGTAACACCGTCATGATGATCCCCCCAAACGACAAGGCAGCGTACACGCACAAGTAGTACCCTGCTTGATCGAGGAATTCGTCGGGCGTGACGATCTTGGTCGACGCGCTCCACGAGCTGAGCCAAAAGTCGCTAGACACTGACAGCACCTGCCACACCCCCAAGAAGGAAACCCATACAAACAGCATTTTCCACCCGCCAATCGCTTGCAAGTACGAGTCAAATACTTTGGATGAGACGCGACCTTGCGACCGGCCTTCTTCTTGGACGAGTTTGCCCGTAGACTGCTCCTCGTAGCTCGGACCAGAGCTGCCAACGTCGCTGGGATACGGTGTGAAGGGCACGCCCTCAAACTGCTGGGGGAACGGCGTGGCCACCGACGGGGTGAGCAGGAGGTCCCACTGCTTGGGGTGGCTCGGTTGGTCCAGGGATAGGGGGGACGACGATTCGTCTTCCCGGTAGCCGCGGCGGCCGGACAGAGGGGAGACGAGAATAGGCTGGTCGGCCTTGTCGCTGTCCACGACAGTGGTTTGAATCAGGTGGCCGCTCTTGATTTCGACAATCCGGTCGATACACTTGGACGCGATGATTTCCGGTGAGTGCGTCACCAATATGACTGTCTTGTGGCGCAGCAATCCGAGAAAACACTTGGTGAAAATCTCGTTTTGCACGATCGCGTCCACAGCAGACAAGGGCGAGTCCAGGATGAAAATGTCGGCGTCGCTGTAGCACGCCCGGGCCAAGCTGATGCGGGCCTTCTGTCCCCCCGACAAGTTGACCCCCTTCTGGCCAATCTCGGTCCGGTCACCGGCAGAAAACAGCGCCAGGTCTTTCGAAAGCGCACATACTTCCAACACGTTGGTGTACTTGACGCGGTCGTAGGGCTTGCCAAAGAGGATGTTTTCACGGATGGTCATGTTCTGAATCCACGCCTGTTGGGAAAAGTACGCGACTTGGCCGCCCACAAACACAGTGCCGTCCCCAAATTTGTCCATTTCCCCCAACAAGGCGGCACACAGCGACGACTTGCCTTCGCCCACCGACCCGTGCACAACCACAAACTCGCCTCGCTTGACGGTCAAGTTGACGTCCTTAAACAGAGGTTTGCCAGCGTCCCAGCCAAAGCTGCAATTGTCCACGCAAATGTCGACATTGCCATTGGCGTATACTTCGACCATCTCAGCGGGGGCAGACGAAGGGGTCAGCACGATGTGCGTCTTCTTTTCGTCCATGTTGAGGAAATCCATGATGCGGCGAAGGGCCACCGCGGCTTGCATCAAGTTGGCAATGATCGACGGAAGCGTGAGCATGGGATACTTGAGCAAATTGAACAGCGTGAGCGCCGTAAACACCTTGGTCGCGTTCAATGGCTGGCGCATCACGATCGTGTACGTGGCAAACGACACGACGCTCACAAGCACGGGCGCCGAGTACAAGCACCCAGTCATAGAGCTCGACACGGTGAAGATTCGCCACAGCGACTGGAGCTCGCTGTCGCGCTCGGTCTTGATTTTGTCCTGGAACTTCTCTTCCCATGCATTCAGCTTGATGATCTGCATCGCGCCAAACACTTCGTTGATAGACTTCATGCGCGCGTCCTTGCGGGTCATGAGCTCCTTGAACGCATTGCGCTGCGCCGTGGCGAGAAAGTTGTTGAGGATCAGCGTCACAAAGATGACGCCGGTGCCGACAAACGTCGCCCATCCGATGACGTCGTACAACATGTACAGTGTCACAGCGACTTGGACAGGGATGAGCCACAGTTGGTTGGCAAAGATGGAAAAGTTGATCATCGTTTGGATATCGGTGGAAAACATGTTGGCGATGTCCCCCGCGGTCTTTTCGCGGCGGCACTTGGCGTCCAGCACGAGCGATTTGTGAAACAGCAAGTGCTGCAATGCGGACGTGATTTTCACCGTGACCAGTTGGTTCTGGAACGTCGCGTGCGCCGTGATGACGGCTTGCGCGACCTTGACGACGAACAGCGACACGATGGACACGAGCACCCCGCGCAGGTTGAACGAGTCGGGCACTTCCAGTGCCGTGAGGATCCGCTTGAGCACCACAGGGCCGTACAAAGTGCAGCCCACGGTCAGCACTTGCATGGACCCAACCACGAGAAACCGCCATCCGTACGAAGCCACGATCGCACGAACAATCGACCGGGTGCGCTGGAAGTGCGGCTCGAACGTGGCGCTAACTGTCTTGCACTGGTTGTCGACCTGTAGGGGCCAAATGTCGCGCGCCGAGAGCTGCCGCGCGTTGCCGAGCGAGAGCAACGGCGTGGCCCACGTGTAGAGGATGCGGGACACGAACCCAGCGTTGTCCTGGGGGTGGACCTCGTGGCTCCGCGACTCAAAGTCGTCGGCCGCGCTCACCGATTGATATGATACCGCCATGGCTAGTGGAAAAATGGAGCTTGGACTGATGCTGCTGATCGGTACTGTATTGCAGGGACACATCCATGGAGACGATGTGCGACGGGCCATCCATCATCCCACTGTCGGGTAGCCGCGGAGTGACCGATTGTCTCGGAGATTGGTAAATAACGCTCTGCAAGCGTGCAAGTTGCAAGCTACGTACAGTACAGTAGCTACAGTACGTACGTACTAGTTATTCAACAGCTATATAAATGCAGTACAGTAGCTACTGTACTTGAGTTTGCACCGTCGCCACGAAGGCAAGGACGACGATGTCCCGGCGGCCACGAGCATGTGCTTGATGACCTTTCCCCGAGACAATGATTTGGTGCTGTAACATTTATATTACTACAGGATAAGGCTATTATGAAATTTCAGTGTTCAAAGTGCAGTTTTGGTGGCATATCTTAAGAAGAACGACATATTTGGATTGAGTCAAACAAGATGGTGAGCAATTCTGCGCATAACTAATTGACAAATGAGCATTCAAATTAGGCGACCATCATTGAGCCATCATCATGGACAATCAATCTGGGGACATTCAGACCAGATTGTCTTCTGTTATAAGAACCCATTTGTTCGATGATTCGATCTCGCTTGATTTTTGGTCGTGGGGGGATTGGAGTGCTGGCCGGGGTAGACGGAATACCTATGGTACTAGTATGAAAAGCACGCCGGAGAAACGTGTACACAGCCCTGGACATAGAAAAACGAAGCAGATGAGGGGGTCTCTCCACATCCCAGTTCACTTTGAAGTTGTCGACCGCAACGCTGTATCCAGTTGGGTGTACCGGTACTATACCCGCTACAACACGAGTGACAACGTCGGAACAGCAGCAGAAAAACATACCACCTCAGATTGGAAATGATCGATAGCTTTACCTATTACGTACAATAATTATTACATTATACAGGTATTGTAATATTTGCTAAACCGCATACCTCCGCCTAATCCTCTATAATCCGATAAGTTCAGGAGAAATCAGATATGGATGTATAGATATTATACGAAAGCACAGTGAAAATTGAGCATCATTCCTGATCGGTTTCGACCATAACTTCTCAGATACTCTAATTAGGACTCTCAGAGCTTTAAAATCGGATTTCTAGTGAAATTCCCTACATGGCAGTCAGTACATGTATACGTGTACCCATCGTCAAAGCAATACAGTATCTCAGTCAAAATTGGTTGTACAAGGAAGGGCTCAAGGCCAATAAAGTGAAACCTATCAATCATTTCCAATCGGAGGTAACGTAAAAAACCAATTTAAGATAACTTAACCAATTTAGGATAACTTTGTATTGCCCAATCACACCTCGTTATTTGTTCGAGTCAAAACCTCTATCATATAATGCTGGCCATTCCGTCACGTGAATGAAATGCAAAAACGGCGTAGAAGCCATTGGTAATAGTCATTCAAGATTGGGTTGAAGTTCCCTAGTCGACACGGGCCACATTGTTGGATCTGAGGTTTTGTCGAGAGTTAAACTCGGTGGACATCCCTCCACAACAGAAATTTAACTCTATAAAACAGTACCCTTGTATAAATTATATGCAACCTGTTGTAACCGCTTACCCTAAACACAAAATTTCAATGCACAAACACATACATACTTTAAGATAAAAAAAGTTATCCTAAATTGGTTATCAAAATGTGAGTACAAATGCTTAGAAAGTAATAAATTTATCTGTGAAGTTCATCGCCTAAACTGATGATTCGATTATGAACTGAAAGAGGCGCGTCTTGTCTATTGGAATCACTATTGAAAACTCAAATATCGTAACGGATTCAAAAGTTATGTCCATTCTACTCCGACGCCTCCAAAAAAGTTATCTTAAATTGGTTTTTTACGTTAGTACAAATCCTTGCAGCCTGACTTTCTCAAATGTGAAATAACGTAGGTTTAATAAAGGATTCATTTATCCGGAAAAATCGTTGTGAATGCCGGATATCCATCGTGCGAAATATATGCGGGACGGCACCTGACAAGATAAGCCGACTGCCACACAAGAGTTCCGCCGCCGCCTTGACAGCATGGTTCGCAAGTGGGCTTACGATTTGAACGTTAACACCGGGTCTGCCGATCCTCTAGGGTACAACAAACACGTGGCCCTGGTACGTGCTTTGTCTGTGGCGTGATGGCACATCATAGGCATCGTAGGAGCACAATGCTGTGACCACAACCTCGGCCAACGACACGCTCGACTTGAAGCAAAAGGTATGTGCGTCCGTGTACAGACCGTGATGCGAACGTTAACTGACGCATGTATGCTGTAGCGCGCATCAGAGATTGCCCAAGCACCGTTCAAAGGCCTGTTCCAGACCGGTCTCATGATGTACATGAGTGGGTCGTCGATCAACATTTTCAGCATCATGATTACCGCCATGGCGATATTCAACCCTCTGAAAGCGCTCTTCAACGTCAACGGCGGTACAATGGCACCGTCTTCTCCCCACCCTCGCAATCGCCTCACACGTTTCTTCCACCATTAGCCTTTGCATCGCTTGAAGATGGCAAGATGAACTTGGCGCAGTCCAAGGTCACGTTTGTCGTGGCCAACTTGGTGGCGATCGGGGTCGCGCTCTACAAGTGCGGGACCATGGGTCTCTTGCCCACCACAAGTGCTGACTGGACGTGGCTCCTCCCCGTCAAACAAGTACGTATCCGCCATCGAGGGATCCTTTCATCATTGCTTCCTATAGGCATTGGAAACGTCGGCATCGGCTACCCCCGTCTACTAAAACACTTGAGAGAGTGTTCAAGCAAACGGTCCTAGTATCTTGATCTTTTCATGTCGAAATAACCTCGAAATATAGCCGATACGATAATTTCCTTTTTTGCACGAATAAATAATATTTAGATATTGGGGTGTTAAATAAGAATAATACTGCGGCGTCCTCAACGCAATCGCTGATTGGTAGGAATCGAACGATATCATTGGTCACGACAGGTGGCGTCCCCCCGTCTCGGGGGGGCATCGGTACGGCTCTGGCACCATGCTTCGCTGCAGTGGGTTGAATGAGGCAAACTTGCGTCGGCCAGTGTTTTTGCGGCAATTTTCAATGCGCACCCCTCTGGATCGCATGGTTGCCACCATGTCAGGGACGTTCTCCAGCGCCAAGTCGTGGTGCCAGCTCAATAGCATGCCTACACCGAGCCAAGAGATTTTAATTCATTGAATGTGGTTTTAGAGAGGACGAGGGGGGGAATCCACAGCATATACAACTGATTGATACACGAGTATTTTTCCAGCTAAACAACTAGCCAACGAACGACACCGTACCTTGCTCCAACGTCACCGCCATGGCCGTCCGGTCCTTGCCGCTCGTGCACACGGTGACGCGGCCGCCGTCCAAGTGCCGGACGAGGCGGGAGCTGGCCTGCAGCACTTGGGGGTGTTTGCGGCGTCCGGAATTGCTCACGTGGACGGCGTCGGTCAGCTCCTGCAGCAGCACGCGGGCACTCGTGTCGGCGGGTACGAGGTCGCAGAAGGCGGCGACGACTGACTTGAGGCGCTGGAGGGCCGAGTCATTGATGTGGTCTTGCAGCTTCTTCGGGTACGCGGCCATCGACATGTTGGCTAGCGATTGCTTGTCGTTGATGCCAACGTTGAACAACAACGGATGGATTGAAACCAAACAGCGCTTGGGGATGAGCACTTTGCCGCGGCTGCGCACGACCACCCGCAGCACAAAGTCCTATTCATTTTTTAAATAAATTTGATATGTATCAAAATTGTTGTCAGAATTCCCCCCATGATCAATAATATTGTCTTGTATATATATATATATATATACATGCGTACAACGCGTCCAAGCCATTCGATGATACTCGTTTTTGAAATCCAGACATATGCAAGGTTCTTTCACATAGTACAGACCATCAAATCTATAAATATATATATATATTTATAAAGTTTCCAACTGCAACGCATTCAGAAAGCCCATATTGTTCACAGATATACCAAGTATGGATGATAAATAGGATATATGTACGTTGGTTTACCGTGTCGTCCGACTTGGCGTGGTCGTGGCGGCGGTGGCCGGCGACGGCATCGTCCACGTTCGTGTACAAGTCGACACTCTCCACGACCTGTCCTTGTGTGTCGCTGGCATTGTCGGCATGGGGCACGAGTAGGATGCGGAATGTGCCCACAGTTTGCATGGCCTCCATCATGTCTTCCAGCATGCCCAGCTCGGCGCCGTACGTGCTGAGCAGCGACTCCACGTGAAACACAAAGCCCAGCTGGATCAGGCGCTCAAACTGCAGCGGTTGGTGCACCAGCCGACGTAGGGTCGCCGTCAACGCTGTCGCAAGGGCCGCCAGTGCCTGGGGCACGCACACGTCGAGGCGGGTGTGCACGGTCCACTCCAAGTCGCAGCGGCGGCGCTCGACCTGCGACAAGTACTGCCACGTGGTGGGAAACAACGACGACGACGACGACTGGCTCCCCCCCGATATACTGCACTTGCTGGCTTCCTGGCGCAGCGAAAACACCCCCCCTTGCTTGAACTCGTACACGTGGGCGGCAAACGCCCCCACGGTCGTCGTGTCGTACAAACAAACGTCATGTAGCTGGGAAATGCGATGGGGATAAAGGTTGGAAGGGGGGAGGTTCGAAGGTTTTGGGGCAACGTGCATTGTCTGCAAGTGCAAATTCAACGGAATGCACGCCAACTCGACATGTTTCTTGAGCAAACTGCCTTTGAACCGATTCGGACATGACGTGGCATGTTCTCGTGCCCACGTCGCATGGCGACATCGTCGCAGGTGACTCACGTATGCCTTGCGCACTGTCACACGTGCTTGTAGCCTAGGTACAACCTATGAGTAGTCCAACCCATACACAAACGGCAAGATAGATCCTGCAACCGCCATTTTCATACGCATCCATATTAGTTTGGATTTCGACTAAATTAGAGAGCGACACACATGGAAAATATAAAAATAATAGAATAATTTGTTTTCATTAAATATATTTATTTTTTATAATAACGTATTAAATAAGACTGGAGGAGGAAATATATATCATCGACACAAATGAACTATTTAGAACAAGAATCGACACAAATACAGTAGTAAGACGGACCCCATCATCCGATTGCAGGAAACCAATATCGACATCGAATTCGAGTGTGACTTCAATTAGTGTACGACGTGAATTAGTGTGAATACAGCCACCATCATTCACATACAAAATAGTATTCAGGACGAGTGTGACTTCAATTAGTGTACGACTCGAATTAGTGTGAATACAGCCACCATCATTCACATACAAAATAGTATTCAGGACAACGTGTCGATCGATCGATTTGGCGATTCTAGCACACACACAAGTCCAAATGTCGGGTAAAAGGACAAGAATACATGCTATCGACCCAAAGCCATCATATGTAGAGAGGAGCACCTCAAAACCAAGCGTAGCTACAGTAGCATGGACACATCAGAAGACGGCCGTACCAGTCTCGACATTGTCTTCGGTCCGCTTCGCCTTGGATCTGTTCCAGCAGGTTCTCGTACAGCGAGCCCATGCCCGCGGCGGCGGTGACCCCTTGGTGGAGTCGAGCGTGTTCCATGGCCAGAAACTGGTCCAACTCGCGACTGGCTTGGAAGTACGCCTTGGTGCGGCGCGCGAGCACAATGTCCAGGTACTGCCCTGGAATAGAATTCGAGTACTCGCTTTCAGTCAACGTTTCCACGACCAACACGTCTTGCAAATGGTACGTCGCGACCATCGTCGTCATGTCCTGGTCGTTTGACGACGGACGACGACGACACGGCACCACCGTCACAACAAGGTGGCATGCAGCAGAAGACTGGAACCGACTGTGGGTAGCTCTTAACGTCGTCGAGTGTCCGTAATAGTCGAAACATCCTTCAACAGAAAACGACGCCACACATCGATCCGGGGGCTGGAGCAGTCGCAGCAGGGGGTCGTTGTCATCGCCGCCGCCTTGTTCGTAGTCGGAATCGCTCGCGTCGTCGTCCAGATACTCTAGCCCGTCCACGATGCCTTGGTACTGCACCGACATGTCGTCATTATTCAATGACACGTCGTCCGAGTCACTCGATCGTTGCGACGGGTCCCGCGCGGCAAACACGAGGAACCGAACCGTGCCGGACGACGCGGGCACGGGCACCACGGACAAAAACATCACGACATACCTACTACTACTGCTACTACTAGTAGAAGTAGTGGGGGGGGACGCGGTCAAAGTCTCGGTAGTGCCCACGCGAATCCACTTCGAGTCCAATGGACTCTGCGACTCGATGGCCACGTAGCAGCCATGGGGAAGGGGCTCCGGCAGCACCAGACGTAGACTCAGCCCGACGACGACCGCGGAATCGTCCTCATCAGTGGTGGACGACGTGTCGTTGGTCGTCAGAGAAGACACGGCAAAAGGGTCGGGATGGAGGAGGCTGTGGCGGTCGTGGGCATTCGACTTGCTCGAGAGGGTTAATGTTGTCGACGGGTCGTACGTTGTGATGCGCGGCGTGGCCACCATCGCATCCTCCGCCGTGTCACTTCGCTCCGAGTTGTTTTCCTTTCGTAACGACTTGGTGGCCGAGTTCCATTGAAGAAATATAAACGAGCATGGGGGGATACACTGCGGGAGCCACACCGTGGTGAGGTACCACCAATAGTAGGGCAATTCCACTTGGACAAACTGCATCGAAAATGCGACAAGGTACGTGGCCGTGACAAGCGCCACGAGCGCCGTGTACAGGCGCAGCGCTTTCATCAGGTAGATCTGCTGCCGCGAATATGAAATCAGGTGCAAAATCTTGGATCCTTTCTGCATGACCATGTAGCCGAGGCCAAGAATGCCCAAAGTGAGCAGCGCAAACATTGAGTACGTGGCGTTGGAGAACCACGTGAAAAAGTGCACGTCCGGCAAGCCCAAGTGGCCGAGGTAGCACTGGGTGTAGTACGGCTGGATATCGGAAAACACAAACTGAAACGTCGGGCCGTTCTTGCAGGGGTAGGTTGGGGCGAGCATGTTGACAGACTGCTCGGCGCCGTACACTTGGGCGACAACGTCGTGATGGTGCAGCCCCACGACCAGTTGAAACGTGTAAAAGAGGCCATTGAGGAGCACAAACGCGCCTACGAGCGCCGCGATCGGCAGCTTGCGCACGCGGTGGCTGAGCACCGTGCCCCAGTGGACGCACACAGACAAGAGCATGGTAAACGCGACGCTGGACACGCCGGTTTTCACGTAGAAAAAGGTGAAGTTGTTAGCACCCGAGATCCACAGCGCATTGTTGACGACGCCGAGGACGAGGCCGGCCACGGACGCGACGGCCGTCAAGTCGCTGAACAAAGCGATGGGGTGCCACGGGTGCCAGAACAGCCCGTGCTTGTACAGCATCACGAGGCAAAACGTGAGGCTGAGCATCAACAGCACGAGCGAGATCCAATTGTACGGACTTGACGGCGGCGACGCAGTCACGTCGCGAACCAATGTGGCGGTGACGGTGCCCTGGGCCACGACAAACGTGGACGGGGGGGCGATGGCGTCCATCGGGATCGCGGCGAACGAGTCCTTGAACGCGGCCTCGGGGTTGCGGGCGCGGGCGACTTGGAGCTGCACGGACGAGCGCGCGGCCACGAGCAGCGGCAGCGGCAACAGCCACACCTTGGTCTTGTCGTCGTATGACGATGCAGGCACGACCGACGGGGTGAAGGAGGCCGATGGGCTGTTGTCTGTCTGGTGCCCAATCCACCACTGCGAGTCGATAAAGTTGAACCCGCTTTGGCTAAAGTTGACACGGAGGATCGTGCCGCGTGGCAAGGCCACGGACGTTGTGAAGCGAAGGGTTGCGTTGCCGACGGCCTGCGGCAGGACGTTTTCAGGCGCAAAGATGCCTTCCGACAACACGCCCGGTTGAATCGACTCGACGAGCAGCACCGACGAGAACACTCGGAACTCGACGTTGGGCAACTTGGCGATGAAATGCAGAGGTTTCGGAGGTTCATGGGGCACTAGCATGCCACGAGGGCTAGTGAGGTTGACCAAGTGGACGGAGAAGACGGACGCGTTCAGCGCCGACGGGGTGTTGGCGTCGACGAGAACGTACGGCTGGCTGGCCATCAACGTGATATTGCAATGTGTGGACAGCATGGGGCCCAAGGTGACCCTTCCAGATGCGTCGTGGGACTGGATCCCGCAGGTCGACGAGTTCCCGTTCCATGTCCAGTCCGTCGGCAACGGGAGGAGCACTTGCTGGATCGACGTGGCGCTGGGTTCGTCGTTGACGAAGAAGACGCGGCGGAGGTCTTGCATGTCGAACGTGACGACCACATGGGCGTTGAGTTGGTTGGGAATGAACGAGGAATACAACGGAGAGAACGATGAAGGTGACGGCAATTGCCGCCACGTGTTGTCCCTTGTCACGGTGCTGCAGCACGGATCTGTACATGTCCACGATGACGCTCCTCTCGGGTCGGAGGGATATGATAGTCGCGACGCGGATTTGGCGATGCTTTGATTCTCGTTGCACATGTCCTTTCCTTGGCACCCCACGTACGGCAAGCATGGCTTCCACAGGTACAGGGACGAGAACTTGTCCGAGTCCAACCGTCCTAGTAGACCATGATATTGAATAGATGCAGCGCCGTCGGAATGGATGATTCAACATACCTGGTTTGCAGCAAGGTAGGCCGATGCACCCACCGTACGGAACGCTGTTGTCGCTCGACTGGCTGCAGCATGCCAAGGCCGGCGTTAATGGATTGTTTTCACAGCATGTTGCGCAAGTCCATGTGCTGTCCTGTGCGTGTGCCACCATCGGCAGCATCGTGTGTAATAGGGAGGCGAGGACCGTCGCCGCCGCCGCCGCCCACCCATTGTGCCGAACAAGCCTAGACACCATTACAGAATGCAAAGATGATGACGGCAGTATTCCTCTCAAAACGAATAATTGGGTCGTGAAATAATAGTGCCTTAATTGGCTAAAATAAAACCAAATGACCCTCTCCCACGTCGTGATTGGTCAGATGGGAATTAGTCACAGTATATTTCATGAATTGCGAGCACTAACTTGACTGGCAAGACTCTTCTTTACGTAAGCGCCACGCACTACCAGTACCAGTACCATTAGTAGACCCATACAATAAGTACTACGTGCAGTAAGTAGCCTTAAGGTTATCGTTCTTAACGCCATCTCTCTCTCTCTCAGGTTATTCGTACTTGACACAAGGTTACTCTTTAAACTGACACCAACAGGTACTTGTACATTTTATAGAGGAATTATTCAGTTAATTTGACCGTGATTGGTTGAATATAATTTGACTTGCATTATCACGATGTCCCGAGAGATGTCGCTTGAGGCGACACTGGCGGCGGCGGTGGCGAGGCGGCAGCGCGATGGCACTGTGAGATCACTGCGTGTCTTGCCTGCATCCAATGTCGACTTTTGCTCCAACGATTACCTCGGTCTCAGTCGCAATCCTGCGCTCACACTCGCTCAGAACCCAGCGTCACCCCATGGATCTACGGGGTCGCGCTTGATCACAGGCACTTCCAGCACCCATGTCCAAGTCGAAGCGGAACTGGCCGCCTTCTACGGAGCTGAATCCGCTCTCGTATTCAACTCGGGGTACCTTGCGAATCTGAGCGTCATGTCATGCGTACCGCAAGACGGCGACGTCGTGTTGTACGACAATCTGGTCCACAATTCGTGCCGCGAAGGGCTCCGATTGAGCCGCGCGACGGCTCTTGGCTTCCGACACAACGACATGACACATTTAGAGGCTCTTCTTCGAGCGCAGTCTTCATCTTCGCGTCACGTGTTGGTGGTCGTCGAGAGCATCTACTCGATGGACGGCGACGTTGCTCCCATTCAAACTCTGGTCTGCGCCATGTCATCCTCATTCGTCTTACACTCTTGTATAGGTGGAGCTATGCGAATCCTACGGCGCCTCGTTGGTCGTCGACGAAGCGCACAGTACGGCGGTGTTGGGTCCTGGTGGCGCGGGCCTCGTCCGAGCTTTAGGCCTGGAACGCCGAGTGTTTTGCTCAGTGTACACGTTTGGCAAAGGGATGGGCATTCATGGAGCTGTAGTGTGTGGGTCTGCCACGCTCAAGTCGTACTTGGTCAACTACGCCCGTCCCTTCGTCTACAGCACGTCGTTGCCCCCCCATGACATGCGTCTGATCCGCCGCGCCCATCAAGTCTGCGCCGCCGCCGACGCCCCCCGCGATACCCTCCAGTCGTTGATTGGTCATTTCCGAGCACAAGTAGAATCCTCATCATGTATTCCCAAGGCGGCGCTCCTGCCCAGCACCACCGCTATCCAAGGCATCGTCGTGCGCGGGAACGAGGAGGCGCTCCAAGCCGCGGCCTTCCTCACCGATCAAGGGTTCAATGTCGTGGCCATTCGAGCGCCGACCGTGCCAGTGAACGAAGAGCGACTGCGCATCATCATCCATGCGTTCAATTCTAGGCAAGAGATCGACTCCCTTGTGGACGCCGTTGGCAGATACTTTCAACACCATCATGCTCGACAATGCGCGTTGTAGGAACAACAGATAACGCAATGTGTTGAGATACCTTGCAAGCAGCACGCGCGTTAGTCCGTCAAACATCGACTCTCCATGTAGTCACGACGATCCCGGGGCGGGTCTTTCCTTTGAAACAGCTCGCGTTCTTTGACTTCGAACATGTAGTGGAACGTGTACACAATCGCTGCCACTGCGAGGCTGCCGATGAAACCTACGGGTTGGATCAACCATGGTCCATTGCTCACCGTAGAGGGATGCCTCATGAGAAGGACGTACATAGTTGCACGACCCACAAAGCGGTCCCGACGCTCTCGCCGTCCAACGTCGTGCTGGTCATGATTGTGCGTGCACTGCTGCAAAAATGACAAGATTTTTATAATAAATGAACTCACATTTACAGTGTTAATAAACACCAGTCGAAGTATTTTAAAAAATGCTTCGAAGTATTGTGCTTTCGAGTAAAATTTCGTGTTGTGGCGTGGTTTCTCGTTGGAATTTAAATCGATTTGATTGGCTACCTCAGATGACTCAAAATTATTAGCCAATCAAAACCTTCTCAATGAAATTCAACCAATCAGATCGATTGTGGATCGGTTTGGTCGGCGCGATTCGATTGCACCCCTCCCCAAATTTGTATCAAATCGACAATATGTAGTTGACTCTCCTTATTTTGTCTGAAATATAATAATGCAATCAAGTTGGAAACTTCCGATTTTGAAACCGTCGTTTTGTCACGTCGAATACATGCGTCGCCCAAGTGTGTCGGGTGGTCCGTTCATAGACACGCCTCTGCTGCCGCTGGACAAACTGGCGTTGGAGCGAAGCGTGTCGTCGCCCATGAACAAGCAGACGGCCAAGTCCCTCTTGTTCGGGGCATCGCACAGCCCGATGAAGGTTCCGTCATATTCGTCGTCATTCACGGCGAACGACATGTACCCGTTTGGGCGGCAGAATCCATTCGAGACCGATTTTGTCGAGCATATGCTCGTGGCGGAGGGCGGTTTTGGCAAAGTGTTCAAGTGTCGCTCCAAGATCGACAACCGACAGTATGCCGTCAAAGTCGAGCAGGTGCATTTCACCCCCAAAGCCATCTTCAACCCCAACGAAATCCGAGAAACCATCCTCCGCGAGGTGCATTTGCTCGCTGGCCTCGACCACGAACACGTGTGTCGGTACTTCAACACGTGGATCTTCGGCAAACTCGTGTCCACCGGTCGGCCCGACTCGGCCAAAAGCAGCACCGCCAACATGGACAACTCGGACGATTCGTTTGGGTGGTCCGACAAACACAAACCGTTTGCTCCGAATCAGACAATCTTGCACGTGGAAGGAGCGCCCTCGTTCGATTCGGTGGCATCAGTATCGTCGTCGATGTGTGGCTTCTCATTTGATCGAACCAGTACCAACGGAGTCGACGAAGTGTTGCTGCCGCCACCGACGCCACAGATCCCTGTTTCCCCAGTGCCCCCTGTCAAAAAAGAGTTGGCAGACCCCCCCACCAGATTAACCTCTCCGCGCTCCAACCTGTCGCTTCAAATGGACGTGTACATCCAAATGGCACTGTACCATGGCAATTCACTGCAGCATTGGCTCGTAGAGCGGCAGTCCATCGACGTGAACGCCAACTTGACCATCTTTCAGCAAATCGTGTCTGGCCTCAAGTATATTCACGGTCAGGGCCTTATCCATCGAGACATCAAGCCTGCCAACATCTTTCTGACGCTGGACGCATGTGTCAAGATCGGCGACTTTGGCTTAGCCACCGACAGCCGCCTCCTCGAGTCGTCCTTGGCAGGCGTGGGCACCCCATTGTACAGCAGTCCAGAGCAAACCCGGGGCGATGTATGCAGCACCAAGTCGGACGTGTTCAGTCTCGGCCTCGTGTTGTGCGAGTTGTTCTGCAACTTTTCCACGCAAATGGAGAAACACGTGACTCTGATGGAGGTCCGCTCACCCCACGGCGTTGTTCCATCCTGCGTGCCTCCAGAAATTGCTGCCGTGGTCAAGCAACTGGTGCACCCGGACCCATCGAAACGCCCCACGTGCGAAGCCATCGAACTCATGGACGAAGTGATGCCGTTTCTACTGCATTCCATGCCCACTTCGACCACAGACAAGACATCGCATCGGTATAGCCGACGACGCTTTTCCATGGACGAGCCAGACTCGGGGGTGCCTGTGATTCCCTTGTTTGCTCCACCGAGGAGCTTGCCACACCCTCTGCATTCGTTGCTGGATGAACTCGAGAAACTCATCGGGCAGCAAGAAGCAGCGCTTCGGCAAGTCGGACACACAGCAGCAGCAGCCACCTCTTGGGTTGTAGAAGCCTTGGCACTGTCAGATCGGAAGCGGCAAGTGCTTGCGGCAGTGCGCCACGAAGTTCGAGGACAACCGTCAAGTGATTACCACGAATACGAGTACCACACGTAGATATGTTAAGAGGACATTACGTGCTTGCTATTATGGCCCGGACGCTGTTAATCATTGCCACTACGAGCACGACCTACAAGATACTAGGAGCAGGACTCGCTTTTCCAAGAGTTAAGTCTTCTTTGAGTAACGTTATTCACGACTCATGCTCTACGTATCCATCCTCTGCAGCAAGCACTACATCCTGCCGCTCTACCACCTATTTTACATACTTCCAATTCGCTTTTTCATTACAGTTGAGTGAGCGAAATGGCCATACCACGGCGGTTTTCGACCTATTTCTGGACGTCTGCAAAATCGAGTCGGCGTCGAGAGCTCCGTCGCCGTCCAAGTCAGTCGTTTGCACCATGAAGGAAAAGGCCGTGCCAGGGCTGTTTGGCAAAGCCAAGCCCCTGCCGGGACAACACGGGTACAAGGTGAAAGAGTCCGAGCGGCTCGAACATGAAGCGTCGGCGATGGAGGCCCAGCTGAAGCATGTGAAAATGGGCATGGCTCAACAGCAAGAGCAGCGGGACAAGGACAAATCCAAGATGAAAGGCGGGAACCGATGGCGTAGTGCGAGGGAGGACCGGGGCAGTGTCCGGCAATACGCCCAAGACGTCAAAACCAAAACCCCTTCGACAAAATCAAAAAAGAAAAAGAAGGGGGAAAGCTATGCCGCGGCGAGTCGCCCCAAGGTCGGCGACTGGGGGGTGCCGCAAGTGACCGACTGGCTGGCCTCTATTCACCTTGGTCACCACGCGACCACATTCGAGTTCAACGAAGTGAGCGGATCAGTGCTTCTGGACCTCACCCCTGCCGACTTAGACTACCTCCACGTGACCGATCCGAGTGACCGAAAACTTTTGCTCCAACACATTGAACAGCTCAAGCGCAGTAGTGGTACTGCCTCCCCATCCAATCAACACAGGCACATCCAATCACCAGCACTAGCAGCCCCCCAGCGAGAAGTCTTGGACGACAAGCTGCACGACGCTCCGGTGGTTGTGCCGTCTAAAAAGGTAGCGCACTGGTCGCAACTGACGCCGCTAGCCGACACGGGCGTCGCCAACCCCTCAGGCGATGTGCCCGTAAACTTGGCGGACGGGGACTTTAACGAAGACGACAGCCACGCGTCGTTTATGAATGCATTGTTGGATTGGCGGGCGACCGATCAGCAGAATGCGGACGACCAGGGCAAGGACGACACAGGGTTCTGGACGAATCCGCTCGCAGAGTGTTCCGAGCCCCTGTCCGTTCAAGGGGGGGAGCTGTTGGGGGGACACTTTGACGAAGAGCAGAGTCACGCCAACTTTCTCGCGGCGTTGCAGGCGTGGCGGGGCAACTCAACACAGCAACAACACGAACGCCCAGAGCAAGCGACGGCGAGCACAGGCAGCCCCGTGGAAGCCAAGGCCAGTTGCTGGCAATGCTACCGTCTGTACAAAGCCGGATCGGTGGTGCAAGACGCAATGTCCAAGCACTCGTTTTGCTCCCGTGTGTGTTTGAGCAACTATCACAGCGAATACGCTCGATTCTATACCCCCCCCTCGACGACCAAAACAACATAACCTTTGACGGATAAAGAAAACTATTTTTTAAGCCTTAGCCTTTCTTTTTCTTGGCCGCGTGCTGCGTCGTCATCGTTGACGCGAGCTGCTTGACAGTGGCGCGGTCCATGATGACACTGTCCCCGTCCTCCAAAATCCCTAGCACAATAATCATGTATTTTGCTCAAAGCGTTAGTGTGTATATATGCAAATATACCTGCCGCTTTGTCTCTGGCTTTCTTTGTTTGAACCCGTTCGGTCGACGACTCGCCACCAGGAGTTGCCACCGTACCGTTTTTTTGCATATGTTCTTTTGGGCGAATGCGAACGTTGTACTTGGACGTAACGTCGCCGGGGGCGAGGGTCTACCGAGGAAAGTAAAGCAAGCATATTAGTCCATGGTCAAGACTATAGCCCAACTAGTAATCATAACAAAGAGGCTCGAATCATTTCCATGTCAATCAAAACAATTGTACCGTAAGGGGAGATGGTGCTGCGGGATGCGGTGTGGGGCTAGTTCCCCCAAGGCCGTTGTTGGACGTGGACTACATGAGATAAGTACATAAGACTCCGGTAAATACACTCCTCTAAATGGCGGCTACCTCGTCGTTGGATGGCGCGGTCAAGTCGGGCACGATGATCAGCAACTCCTTTTCGACCATGTGCAAAGCGTTTTCTATGGCGTGGATGTTGTCCGTGTCGACTTTCTTTCCAATCACCTGGGCCACGATCTGCTGAATGCCGGCTTTGACTGGTTCAAGCACTTGCTGCATGTACTCGTACTCCTCCCTGGCTTTGTGGAGCAGTTTCTCGGCCACGGCCAGTTCGGCTTGTGCGTCGTGGAGGTCGCGGTCGCTGGACCGTACACTACCCAATTGGGACTGTTGCAGTTCCGCTTTTACTTCGTCCTACAGATATATATATATACATCAGACTCTGATCGTTTCTGTTGCGGATACAATGCGCGTCTTGGTCGCGGCTAGAATTTGCTCTTGTTCGGCTTGCCGAAGTTGCAGTTCTTGTTTTAAACTGGCGTGGGTGCTGCACATGGCAATGATCTGGGTGGGATTCACGACGCCCCCAGGTACCCCCAGGCGCCAAAACGCGTCTTTATGCCTGTACCATTCCGACTGATTGATCTCCTCAAAGTGCAATGTCAGAGATATGTCGAGCTGGCACATACTGCCGTTCTTCGCGGGTAGCGACTTCGTACTCGACGGCGGTCAGCGCTTTTGTCCAGTGCTTGGAGGGTTGCTTTCGATCGACCTGTAGTTTTCGTTTGTCAATGGAGGTATTCACATTGTGAAGGCACGCTGACGCAGCAGGTGTCACTGCCGCGTCGGCTACCTAGAAGACCAGTCAGTTTTCGTGGGCTCTTGTTATTATTGCTGCGTCATGACATTGCCGTAGCAGAGACATACTTGTTTGGCATAAAATGCTTCGAATTTGGCCTTTTCCTTGACCCATCGCTGGCGAAGGTGCAGCTCGGTCTCGTACAATCGAATTTCCGCGGCAATGTCGGCTTTCAATTGAACAAGCCGGGTCTACAATAACGCATCCCATATGAAACCTCCACACAAAAATACCCATCCAAAGGATCCAAACGGAAGGATCTATCTACTACCTGCACTTGGTTCAGAGCTTCACTAGCAGACAACTCGACGCGGTGGTATTCCTGCAGACGCTGCTGTTTTTCTCGCAATTCGATGGTCAAATCCGCCTTGGATTGAATCAACCACGCTTTCTCCCCCTATCACAAAACTGTTTCTAACGCATGATAAAACCCAAAATGTATGTCTACCTCGTGGCGCTTCTTGATGTGTTCATACGTGAGGGTTTTCCGCATCACGGCGATCGTGTCGACGCCTTTGAGTCTCAATTGCTCTTCCAGCGCCCGAATGTTCTACACATCGTTACATGCTACGTAACCTACCATTGAACTTGCACGGTTTACCGTCTTTTTCGCATACAACGGCCGTCGGCTCACGGATGAGATGGACTCCAACCGGTCCGACGGGTCAGGGAACTCGTTCATGCCCAAGGCTGCGCAGTCGGCCCTTAGATCCTGCAGGGCCAGCTTTAGTTTGTCCAGCTCGTCGCGCTTCTTTTCGACCGTGTACTTGAGTTTGTCGCATTCTGAGCGCTTCCCGTCTACAACCTTTCGGATCGCGCCTTCAAAGTCCTTGATCAAGTCGGCGCTCGAACTCATTTTGCGGCGGTTCCGACTCACAATGTCGGCAATTTTCAAGTGGCCAGACGTGGATGGAGGAGGGGGTGCTGCCAACGGACTTGCCCAATCCTCCCCCACAGGCGACACGGCATCCGCAGCCGAGCCCGGCCGTGGACCCCCCGCGGGGGTGAACTGGCTGCCTGGCGGTTTGCGAGTCGCGCCTCCAGCCGTATTAGGTCGCTTGTCGTCTTGGGTCATGTGCAGTTCGCCTTGATTGTTGTGCCAGTTACATTGGTTGTTTTCCAGCGGTTTCAGCCGTGTCAGGCCAAGGCGTCATGATTGATCCCTTCTTGTCAATCCTACGGGTAACTTCTGCGTGCCCGAAAATGCAAGCAAGCTATCCTTCACTGGTGATGTATATACTGTGTGATTTAACATGATGTGCGTGACGAATGTGCGCTGTAATTCGCCAGAAGTTCCGTGGCACCGACGTAAACTGACAGCTGGAGGTGATGATGGGCCCACAGGCAGCTAAGACATCCCCTCCCCTCAAGGGGTTCTCAAGGAGGCATATAATCGTTGGTCGTCGATTGGATAGGTTGGCTTATTTGCCACAATGCCCATGGAGTATGCTGAACACTCACAAATGTCGATAAGAAGACTGTGTAGCGTAAGAAATAGGTTTGATAGCTGCTCGACGCTCCAACGTCATACTATATTCCAATACATAATCCATCCGCAAGTCCACAATACTGAATCGAGTTTGTTTGGGTTGTCCAATATGGAAAGAATCCGACCGTCACTGTCCAAGCATAGTATTTGATTGAGTGATGGTTCGTCGTTAACATCCACCATAAACACTGTCACAACAACTCCAACCTTGCGCAACACCTTTCACATCTTCCACATACATGCGGCGCAAGAGTGTCGGGTTCAGCCAGTTTCACAAGAAGCACATAACTACGAATGCGACCATTCGACGCCTGAATTGCGTGCCGTACGACGCCAACCCCGTACACATCGAGTCTGTTGAAGAGAAGGATTCACGAAAATGCGCTCAGCTGCTCTTGTCCATCTTGCAATCGCGACAAGCGTTTGTTCGAGATTCGTCGGGTGATGTGGACTTGCAAACTGTCGGGTACTTTGAACTCGACTGGGTGAAGGACATGTCAGGCCTTCACGTGGCAAATCTCCAGAAGCTCACGCACCATCAGTCCAAGGGCGACGCGGCGAAACGGCTCCAACGCAAGCACAAGCAGTGGATCGAAGAACAACGCTTGATGACGAGCTTGGGGTTTGCAGCCGGACGACTCGCCACCTCCTTGACCAAACCCGAACGGCAAATGCTCCAAGACATGTTGCAAGTACCAGTTGCCGGAGGATACTATACGCACATGGTGACGTCGCCCGACCAAGCGAGATCTATTGCTGGACATCGCCGACGGTATTGGGAGACGTGGACGATTGGCGATGGCGAGAAGAATGAAGACCACCGCGTCCGGCGCATCGAGTCGAGGTCCCAGTGGGCTAAGCGCCGTGCTTGGATGGACGAAGATGACGAGGATGTCGTCGACTTGTCTCATTTTGACGTCGGCGCCCCGACCTCGCTACCTCGTCACATGACGTTGGGCGACTTTTGTCCACCGCCGACAGTAAAAGCTGTGGGGGTCCCAGACAGTGACACGTACGACTTTTGCGACATTGCACTGCATGACGATGACGACGTCACCCTCTCGACACGTCAAGTCCAAGCTACGTGTTCCATGATGTAAACATGCAATAAATACATGCCCCCTTCTCCTACTCTGTCATAATACAGTGTAAATAAGTACGTTAACTTCTTCCGTCCATTACAGTAGTTGTGGAAATAGTGTTACCCAAACGTCACTCTTGTGACTAGAGTGGTACGCGTCCGTAAGTGATGGTCTATCGAACACAACCCAATGAACCATCCATCTCACATTTCCACGCTGCGCAAGAGTACTACATATCGGATCCAGCGATTATCTCAAGATACACGCTACCACGAAGTGCTCTTTCGACGTGAGCGTGACAAGCCATGTGAGCTTAACGTCGTTCACATCGAGCGTGACGAAGGGTGTTTGATCCCCCAGAGTTTTCTTGGTCTCGCATCATCATTCACTGCACAAAGTGAGTGGCTTTGAAAAGAGTGAGATTCCGCGACGATATTGACTTTGCCGAGGGCTTCACTTAACAAAGCTCGGGAAACTCAAACACGTGGCAACGCAGCAAGTGTTTACCCCCCCCACCCCCCGGCGAAGACTCGCCACCTCGTTGACCAAACAACGCAAGTGACTACTCCAAGCGTTAGTGCCAGAACCGGACAAAAGTGGTCAATCCTATATTCAATATATACATGTATGTGATGGCGTTGAGAAGTCGCATGGCCTAACGTCGGCGTCGGTACTGGGAGACTGGTCACGGATGATGATTCAAGGAGAACGACGTCAAGTGGAGGACAGTCCAGTGGGCTGCGACGAGGGGTGACCATGTCAGTGGACCATAATTACAATGTATCATGATAATAGCGTCGAGCCTTCAACTTCGCTACCATGTCGAAGGTGATGAGGGAGGATTCATGTCAATCCAAGACGGCGACGATTGCCCTCGGCATGCCAACCTCTCGACACATCAATTTACATGTATGTGCCTTCATATGTAGACCAAGTATACGTGATATCTTATAGTTATATTTTATTACACTGGTATTATGTTTGAACGTAATCTCACAGCTAAAACAACCCCGTGATTTGGCCCGTGGTTTCATCAACGTCAATGTCCATGAAGCTCGGTCGCGTGGGCAGACCAGGCATGGTCGACACATCCCCCGCAAATAGTGTGATGAACCCCGCGCCGGCATTCAGTCGTACGCGATGGATGGGCAAGACAAATGGACGCGGTACGCCTTTGATCTTGGAGTCATGCGACAGAGAGTACTGTGTCTTGGCGATGCAGATGGGCAAGTCCCCAAATCCATGCGCGGCATACCTAAGCACACACCATTCGCGTATCATCCCTTCATATCAAATATATATATATATATATATATATCAAAATCTTGTGGAGATATATCGGTCCAAATTTCCAGGCCTTGTCGAATAATCGCCGACTCACGAAAATCGACGCGATTGGCTAATCCATTTTTGACTGGATTTGATTCGCTCGTACAGAAAGAGCAAGCACGTATATTCAACCAATTAAAACTTCAGCAAATGTGATTGAATCTTGATTCGCGAATTTTCAAAGTTTATGCCCAATAATATTGTCGATTTGATACAAATTTGGGGAGGGGGTGCAATCGAATTGCGCCGACCAAACCGATCCACAATCGATCTGATTGGTTGTTGAATTTCATTGAGAAGGTTTTGATTGGCTAATAATTTTGAGCTCATCTGAGGTAGCCAATCAAATCGATTTAAATTCCAACGAGAAACCACAACACAATGAAATTTCACTCGAAAGCACAGTAGAACGAGGATATATCGTTTTTTATCGTCAACCAGCAAAAACCGTTCATAGCTACAAAAGTCCTTACCGTATCAGGTCAGCGTTGGCAGAGTCTTCAAATTCGACAGCGGACGCTCCATACATCGTTCTTGCGACCGCGTTGGCCTTGTTCACCACACACATGTCATTCGTGTACAACGTGGCAAACTCAGACCGGTCACCAGAATCTGGACGTCGTTGCATCGCACGTTGCACAGCAATCGCAAGGTCCACGGCGCCCGCGCCGCCTTGGGCATAGTACGGCGCAATGACCTAGCATGACTCCATTCTGTCGAATAGTCCACTCATGTAGCTTCAATCTACCGCGTCGGACGCGCCTGCTGCGATGGCTAGCGTCCTCGCGAGCTCCAATTCGGCGGCAGAGTCATGGGAAAAAGGACTGACTGCCACGACCACAGGTACGTGGAAGGCCTGGGCGTTTGCAATCTGCTTGGCCAAGTTCAAACTGCCCATTTCGATCAAATCGAGGCGCTCCGTCGTGTACTCGAGAGGCAGTTGCTTGCCAGCGACGACAGACGCGGCGCCGCCGTGCAGTTTAAGAGCCCGAATCGTCGCGACCAGCACGATGCAGTCGGGCGCGAGGCCGCTAGCCCGGCACTTGATGTTGCAGAACTTTTCAATGCCCATGTCAGCCCCAAACCCAGCTTCTGTCACCACCACACCAGACGAGCCCACAAGTTTGAGCTACAGTAGGCAGTAATGTATATATATATATAAAAAGGGAAAAGGAACTACCGCCAGCCGATCCGCGAGAATCGACGAGTTGCCGTGCGCGATGTTGGCAAAAGGACCCGCATGGACAAATACTACAGTAGCCAGATACACGAGATTACAGTAGCAAGTTTCAGATAACTTTCAACAACTCGATCAATAATGTACAGTACATATAGCTGTTTGTGGTGTAAACTATTTGGACGATATAATATTTATTCATACCTGGAGTGCCTTCCAGAGTTTGCATCAACGTAGGCTCGATGGCATCTCGGAGCAACGCTGTCAACGCGCCTACATTTCACTTTTTGTTAATTTCGTTGCCGCTATATAAATTGATCGTACAGTTTTCTACACCCTTATGTGCAATAAATATATACTAATAGTATTGTCGATTTGATATACAAATTTGGGGAGGGAGTGCAATCGAATCGCGCCGACCAAACCGATCCACAATCGATCTGATTGGTTGAATTTCATTGAGAAGGTTTTGATTGGCTAATAATTTTGAGCTAATCTGAGGTAGCCAATCAAATCGATTTAAATTCCAACGACAAACCACAACACGAAATTTTACTCGAAAGCACAATACACGACAGCATTATTATTCGTAGTGTTCATATATATATATAGAGAGAGAGAGAGATACGTAGGTACCAGTGACCCCAATGTCGTCGACGGTGACGGGGTCGTCAGCATGGCTAAACCCCACGACCATCCGTCCAATACGATATTTCAAGTCGGGGAGGTCGTTCGCGAGCGCCAAGATCGCCATGAGCTCGCTCGCAACTACTCAAATAGATGAGGATATTATGATAATAAATGAAGAATTATCTATTGTTCATACCGGTGATGTCAAAGCCCGTGGCCCGATTTTGCCCTTTCTCCGCCGCGCCTTGACCCACTGTGACGTGGCGCAAGAAGCGGTCGTTCGTGTCCACCACCCGTTTCACGGTGATCGTGGCAGGATCCAAAGCAAGGCGAGCGAATCTCCGCCGTTCAGTTGGTGTCAGGTCGTCAGGTGTCGACGTTGGTGACAGGCCTGCCAATCAAATCATTATTGAGCATTATCGAGGAAAAATCGATTGATTTCATTTTGCCGTCGCACGTGGCCATACCGAGTTTGGCCAGTCGGCGGCGCATCGCAGGGGTAAACTGTGCACTGGACGACGGCGCTTTGGACGATACTAGCCGCTGATATAAAGTCGCATCCGTGAGGTTGCGCTCGTGAAACATGCGGGCGTCGATGGCTGCCGCGAGCAAGTTCGTGGCGGCGGACACGGCATGGATGTCCCCTGTCAAGTGCATGTTGAACTCGTCCTATTCACTGTAAGGAGCGCAACGAGAGGGAGTTTTTGGCAGACCATGGGGATCGTCTGGGCGTAGCCGCCGCCCGCCGCGCCGCCCTAGTCGTCTGCGTGAGAAGGCAGGATGATGCGAGTGTGCGATGGAGAGTACTTTGAGTCCAAAGATGGGTCCCTGGGAAGGCTGTCGCACACATGCAAATGCATTCGTGTTGAGATGCGCACCCAGTGCCTGCACCAATCCCATCACGCACGTGGTCTTGCCTTCCCCTAGCGGCGTGGGGGTCATGCCGCCCACCACAACGTACTTGCCATTCGGCTGATGGTGTAGCCGCTTCAAGACGTCCAACGACACTTTAGCTTTGAATGGCCCATATGTTTTTAACTCGTCCGCGGCGTCGATCCCGATTTCTGCAGCCAACGTTTCAATGCGCTTTGGTGTCTACACCACGGCTCCGTCATGCATTGAGATCATGCATGGCCACTCACTTGAGCGCTCGCAATGACGCCATCACATGGAGTCGGCACTTGCACCTGAAGCGGAAGACGCTTCAAGTGCCATGTACTCAAGGCTCGGAACCTTCCTGCCGCGGTCAACCATGACTGCCTGAACATCATAGTGCGTTGACTGTGAATTTGAATCATCGAGTTTCGCAGTATCATGTCCAAATTGTATTAATAACTAGCGTTAGTAAAACACTTCTAACAGTAGAGGACAATTGAGAAGTGTAAATTTTAAGCTTGATCGTAGTATTGATCCTTGCATCCATTTTTTGCTGTAAGGGTATACATTCTGGCAGGTACACATGCAACCCCAACAGGTTATGTATTTGTAGAACCAATTGGCCAATTGATTTTTGTTTGTATCACAGATGCGGTCAAGGAGAACATTCATTTAAAGAGGTAATTCGATTCATACTTCGAGTTGGATGATTGGCTAAACTGTAAGTTGTCGTGCAGTAAATTGGTTACTTTATCCGGAGCGTGCTTAGAAAGGCAGGATTATCCGGTTATGTACTCGTGCAGAGTTTTGTTGAAACGTTGCGTCGGTAAATTTAGCCTTCTGTTAGCTGCCAAACCACTGCAGGGAACGACTTGCACTCGGCCCATTTGCCCTGCCACGACGTCGCGTCTACCCAGCAGCGTTTTGGATCCCACCGCAGCACCACCATGTATCGAGCTGAACGGACGAGCAGTAAGCTCTGTCGAGACAGGGAGTTGGAAGCAGCCAAGGTGATCCACCACAAGAAGCTGGGTGAGACGCGGTCGGCCATCGACACGACCAAGCCGAAAACGTCTTCGATGCATCACATGATGTGCAACAAGCGCAAGAACCGACTCGTGGAAGGTACGTCCATCATAGCCGACAGCCATTCCCGTTATATATCATGGTGAAACCATGTAGAGCGCATGGAGGAGATTGAAAAGCACAACAATCTGCTTGTGAATCGCATGGCCGATGTGCTCAACTGCTCAACGTGGGAGTTCCATCCTTCGACATCCGTTGAAGATGTCTCGTATACAGTGTACCACAGTCCTCGGCACAGTCCCCGGAAGCCAAGCGCGCCGTCGCCAGCGAAAAAGTCGTTGAACGACACGTTTCGAACGAAAAAGCTCAAGCAGATTCAGGCTGAAAACGAAGTACATGAGTTCCTCATGTGTACAGGATATTTCGTTGATCATGGCCTCGTAGTCGCACAACCTTCGAGTGCGCACGACGTCCACCCATTACAAGACGACCAAGCTCCAGCGCGAGTGGAAGCAAAGCGTCAAGTACCTCAAGTCTATCTGCGCGTACCCGCTGATGCCCCCGTCCAAAGGCCAGCCCGAGAACGACCGCTTCGACTACCCCCCATTGCGCCCCCTCCTCCTTCGTTCTGGCGACGGCGACGTCGTAGACCAAGACGACCTCCTCGAGTTTTACAGCATGAGTCTGCCCACTATCATCACCCCCATCCTCGAAAACAAGCTGCCCGCCGCATCCTCTCTTATGGCATCACATTATTCGCGCGGCCGGCAATCCAAGCACCAGCGGCCGAGTTTCCAGCCCCAACGGGTGGGCAAACGGCCGGGGTTACCCTCTTTGGATCCACTGAGCCCCCGGTTCAAGTGGGGGCCCAATGGGTCCCCCTACAGCCCCCACAACGCCCCCCCCACCCTCTCCCTCGACCCATCGTACAACTTCAAGCAATGCCGGGTCATTGAAGGCGTGTACTTTGTGCTGACGGTCAAATCCGGACGGTCGCCGTACGGGATGACCGTCGTGGGGTACGACGGGGAAACGTGTCGGTCGTACGAACTCGTCGTGTCGAAGGAACATGTGTTGAAACTCTTGCGCGACTGCATCTCGATCCGCGAAGAATTTTCCGTCGAAATGATCTCGAGATTACTCTGCGACAAGCTCCAGTTTGTGCCCCACGTGCTGTATATCCCCCTGGACGACGCGTCACCCTCTTCGTCTTGTTCTTCGATGCAGCAATCGTCCATCTTTTGCATGTTCCACGAAGTCCCCATCGTGCCGTCGCTGCCGCCGTTTCTCGTGTCCATGGCCTCCACCGAGGACGGCGGCGTCCTCTTCTGCGCCGAGCACCCCATCACCCGCCGCGCGTACGTGTTGACCAAGTCCGGCCTGGACATCGTCGCATACCTCCACACCAAAGCCACCACGCCGGCTTTCTCGACGCTCGAAGCGGCCGCCGTCGCGGTATTGTCGTACTTAGTGCTGCAGAATGGCCTGCTGACATGGCAACTGCCGCCGCCCAAGCGCGTGTGCGTGTTTAAATCGGCGCGGCAACTCGGCCACGACTATTACTTGCTGCATGTGTGCCATGAGCAACCACCTGGCGAAAGTGGTGGCCATCAAGTGGTCATAGCGTACAATGCAGATGAATGCGCGTCGTTGGAATTGGTGCTGCCATCTCATGTGGACCAGGGCAATTGGGAATCGGTACTGGACTCGATTGTATTGGACGTTAAACCTGTCAAGTGCTTGCGCTACGCTCCTCCTCCAAGTGTCGCCGTTCCAGTCCACAAGAAAGAAGAGCTTCTTGTACCTCCACTTCGTACCACCACGGATAGTGTTGTTGCTACGAACAAGGACAACAACAAAGCCGCGGCCACGATTCAAGCCACCATGCGCGCCGCCTTGTGTCGAAGACTGTACCTTGAAAAACTAAACGCGGCCCATGTGATCAAGACGTCGTGCCTTCGTCGACTGTATCAGAAGAAACGGACAAAAAAGCGTCAGCATCAAATCGTGCTGTGTTCGCCGCTTCGGAACCCCCCCAAGGGGGGGAAGGCGATCGAAGAGGCGGCGGCGGCAGTGACCATCCAGAAAGTAGTCCGGGGGTCGATTTGTCGGCACGCACAAGCGTTGAGGAAGAAACGCCCCGCCACCCCCATGGAGGTCCGACAAAGTTGTGATAATGCCAACGTGGACAAAAGCGTGAGTGTCCTTCAAGCTCGTTTTCGAGGAGCGCAAACAAGGCAGAAGGTGGTGAAACTGCAGCAAGAACAGGAAAATGCTGCCAAGGTTCTGCAGGCGCGGATGAGAGGGACGCTGGCTCGTAACCATATAGAGAGGCATCATCGATAACCCCAAGGCGTTGAAATCACAAGTACCTCGTTATTACTTGGTACTCATTGTCGTGAATGAAGGACGTTTTCAAAACATATAGCGCTAAACACCGTAGTTACTACTACTTATTGCAACAATGATAAATACGTCGCTCAATATTTGACGTTTTCCACCAGTATACGCTGTGAAACCGAAAATGTAACCGGAAATGCCCAACTTGATTGAAGGAGAGAATCGTATTGCCTTTAGCAGTAGTCATCGACAGGGTGGGGTTGGTCGGCAATGTAGTCGGTCTTGAGCAATTCGTACAGCCGGTCGTGCGGACGGGCGATGATGGCTCGGCCGTCCTTGACGAAGATTGGTCGCGCAATCAAGAGGGGATCTGCGGACATGGCTTTGATCAGTGCTTCTCGATCGTCGACGGGATCCAATGCGTCCAACTTCAACGCACGGAACTCTTCCGATGTCGTGCGCATCATGAGCAATGGGCTTGGCGATGGGTCGTCTGGGAACAGCAGTGCCAGGAGAGACTTGATCGTGGCCACATCGAGCTTGGTCTTGACATATTCGACGATCGTGACGTCGACTTTGTCGTGTGGTGCGGCATCGGCGTTGAAGGCAGTGAGGAGGTCGTGGGCTTTGCGGCATGTGCCGCAGGCAAAGTTGAGATAGATGGTAGCAGTGGGGGTCGGCATTTTGGACTCTAAGGATGGTGTAACGTGTAACGATAATCTGGCTCCGGCGGCTTTGATTGGCCAGTTGAGAGCATGATAGCGTCATCGGAATTGGCAAACTCACGGTGATACGCCAAATCCATCGTTTTTGTGCCCATTATTGATGGCAATTGAGGTAGTTGGGCACTAAATGGATATGTTCCACGACCTGTGATTGGCTGACTCCGTTGCTGATCACGCCATTGTTGTCGATCACCTAAACTCTACTTCGATCGATTCACTGCTCGATTCGAACCAATGGAGATCTTGGATACTAGAGTACGTAGTACTGTAAGTCTTACAGTTAATTCGTGCGAGCGGAATACGATGATACATGCGACCGCCAGAGTACCACACCACTACAGAGGTAACCCACGCCCACCCTTGATTTGATCGGTTGGTGAATGAAGCCTCACCTTAATAGCACTAACAGTAAGGTCACATACAGCAGTTCGAATCGGAAGTGTTTACCACATGACACCAAAGTCATCGAATTAAGACCTGATTTCCAACGACGTTTCGTTCAACGTTGAAAGTAGAGGACATACGGACTGATCATTGTTTAATTTTCGATGTTGAAAACAGCACCTGTCCCGGTCCCTGCTGCCGCCGCCGTTCCATTAACGCCCACCGGTGACTTCATCGAGACATGGGACGACAAGCCAGCCGCTCCAATGCCTGCCGTGGAACTAACCAAGATGAACCTGTTCCAGCGATACCTGTCGCTGTGGGTGCTCATGGCCATGGTGGCCGGCATCCTCCTCGGGTACTACGTGCCGTCGGTTCCCACGGCGCTGGACAAAGCCACAGTGCACGGCATCTCCATCCCCATCGCCGTGTTTCTGTGGGGTATGATCCTGCCCATGATGCTCCAGATCGACTTCCACAGCGTCGTGGCCGTGGTCAAAGCACCGACTCCCATCGTCGTCTGTTCGATCATCAACTACGCCATCCAGCCCTTCACCATGTACGCGATCTCGCTGCTCTTCTTCAAAGTCTTCTTCGACTCGTACCTCGGCCAGGAAAAGTCGGACGGGTACGTGATCGGCGCCGTATTGCTTGGCGGGGCCCCGTGCACCGCCATGGTGTTTGTCTGGTCCGTACTCATGAACGGGAATGCTGCGTATACACTGGCCCAAGTCGCAGTCAACGATATCCTCCTTATCATCTTGTACGTGCCCACGGTTAAGCTGCTGGCGAGTGCGTCCAACATCGACATGCCATGGGATACGCTGTTGTATTCTGTGGGGCTGTTCATTTTGGTGCCGCTGGTCGTGGCGGTAGTCACGCGCCAGAGCTTGAACGACCGGGGAATGCAATGGCTGCAGACCAAGGTGATTCCTCTGCTGGACACGTTGTCCATGGCGTTCTTGCTGCTTATGGTCGTGCTGATTTTCATCTCGCAAGCGGCCACGATCACCCAGAACTGGGTCGACATCCTCATCATCGCCATCCCGCTCACGGTGCAAACGGTGCTCATCTGGGGCGTTACGTACGCCGCGGCGCTCTACTTTAAGCTACCGTTCGACGTGGCGGGGCCAGCGTCGCTGATTGCGTGCTCCAACTTCTTTGAAATGGCTGTTGCCATCGCCGTGAGCGTGTATGGCACCGGGTCCCCTGCCACCTTGGCGACTGTTGTGGGGGTGCTTATTGAAGTGCCGGTGATGCTCGTGCTCGTGGCTATCAACAACAAGACCCAGCACAAGTTTACCCCAGGACACATTCAGTTGCAGTAAACACTAGTAGTACAAGTCATCATTATAGAGAGGTGTAAGCAAGTCAGTCAGTGTGTCGTGGTTGGGGGGGCTGGGAGGTGGTGGCTTCTGAGCGAGTCCATGCTGTCGGGCAAATCGCATAGATTACATGCATGCATGCCGAGATGGGGGTGAATGGAAGGGGGGACGGGATAGTTGTCATCTGTCCTCTTGAAATGAAAAAAATCGGCATCCCACTCGTACTACGCCTCACGCGCTTGCGTGCGATGCTGCCATGTGCGCCACAAGGTATCATCCAGCTCGTTTGTCAAGCTGCATCTTTCAATTTTCGCTTTAGTCAGGATGCATGTCCTGGGTCCTTCCAAGTGCTCCATTCAAACTATGTGACCATCCACGACGTGAACCACCCCCCGCCTACGACAGCGTGACGATCAGACGGTTCAACCCAAGCGCGTGTGCTTGCATTGCCACTGATAACAACCACGGGCACTCCACCCTGCAAGACGGCTCGTGCCAGGTCTATGACATCACGACGCGGTCAAGCTCGACAACTCGGCCGTGTCAGCGGCAAAGTTCAACGCCGACGAGTTTCAGTGTCACAGAGGCGACGACGGCTTCAGAGACGGTCCGAGGTCATGCATAACCGCATGTGGGTGGGTGTTGGAGGTGTAGTCGTGCCCATAGGCAGCATTGAATCTGTCGTTCCACCTGGAGCCACCGTGGTGTCGACACCCAGCACTCTTGTGCAGCGTTGGTGACTCTGCTGAGTGCCCATTATACGCAATTCAACCAAGCGACCGAGCTGTGTACTGTCGTGAGTATGAGCTACACATACAAGCTGAATCCACCATGCACTGGCCGGGTCAAGTACAACAGCTCGGACTACGAGTGCATCGGCAACGAAGATTTCAAGGGCTAAGACACGTGGAACACCGCCATGTGGATTGATACGATGCCTTGATATGTGCAAGGACGATGACGACGCCAACTGCAATGCCATCACTTGGATCCAACTCGTACATCGGTTAGTGCTACTTCAAGCGACTGCAAGGACCGAATGCGTTTGACGCCATCACCTACAAACGGCCGGTCGAAGCCACCTGCGTAGACGTTTTAACGGTAGGCTCTCCATACCAAGTATGCAGTCCAACATGACGATGTTGGCCATGATAAATTTCAATCGACATTCGAAACCGTCTCAAAAGATCCAAAACGTGTCAATAAAATGCATTTGGTCTCAGTAACGGTATAAAATTGATTGGATTATAATAAAAATTGATTGGATTATAAATGAATTTGTACAGTTAAATGAAGCTTCGAGGGGGTACATTATGTACCACACGAATGTACGAGCGTACATTACCCCCTTGACATTCTGCGGTGAACACAAGAGCGAAACAATCCTCCGAGCAAGCAAAGATATGGCGTACTCGACGGTGTCCCTCCCGTTCCTCAAGAAGAACCGCAATGAGATGATGATGCACGACGGAGACGAAGTTGATGGCTCCTCCGTGGACCAGTTTGTGTCTCCCAGCAGCTTCCTCCTCCCGCCTGTCGCGGATCCGGCGCTGTACTGCCGCACAAACTTGAAAATCGCGTACCACGAAGACAACGATCAGACGTTGAAATTCGACAAAGGGACGACGACCTTGGCGTTCTGCTTCAAGGGAGGCATCTTGGCCGCCGTCGATTCCCGATCGACTCAAGGCCCGTACATTGCGTCGCAAACCGTGGACAAGATCAACGAAATCACTCCCTACATGCTTGCGACGATTGCCGGTGGGGCGGCTGATTGCCAGTACTGGCAACGCAACCTGGCCGTGCAATGCCGCATGTACGAGCTGCGCAACCGCCACCGCATTTCGATCCGTGCCGCGAGCAAATTGATTGCCAACACGTGCAACTACTACAAGGCATACGGGCTGTCGTTGGGCATGATGATGATGGGATACGACAACGGTGAGCCAACGCTGTACTATGTCGACGACGAAGGTTCGCGCATGCGCGCCAGCAAGGACAAGCCCAAGTTCTCGGTCGGGTCCGGTAGCACGTACGCGTACGGGGTGTTGGACACGCATTACCGCTGGGACCTCGAAGACGACGAAGCGATCAAGCTCGGGTTGAACGCGATCTACCAAGCGACTTACCGAGACTCGTATTCCGGTGGGCTGTGCCGCGTCTACCTCTTCAAGCCCGACGGATACCGAAAGGTGCAAGACATTGACGTGAAGGAATTGCACGAGATGTTCAGCGGTCGCCATTAAGGGGGTAGCTTGACCAAGGCAAAAGAGAGAAACAACGAGCCAAAGGACGGGTGTAGTCTGTCGTAGGTATTCGCCACGAATTCGATCGACACTGACCAGTCTAAAGCGATAATGCAAGCAACTGACACGATCAGACAAGAGAGAATGGAAGCTCATCAACGATCGAACATACATGTAAACTCTACGTACATCATATCGACAGCGTGTCCATCGACTCCATTTCCAACGTTTCTTCATGTCATTCTGCATGAGAAAAGTAGGGTTTTCATGATTGTAAAATTCGAAAAAGAATCGTCAGCTGTGAGATTCGAACTCACGCGGGTTGCCCCATTAACTTAGCAGGCTAACGCCTTAACCACTCGGCCAAGCTGACTCGATATGTGTTATAATACTATTATCATACTTATTTAGAGATAAAACAACGGAAAAATGTTATAACACTCACTGAGCGTATTACAAATATTGATCGGTTAATAGTACTACGTTGTGCAATCGTTGAGTAGTTATAACTAAGAATCAATCTATTACGTTTTGTTACAAGGAGATGTTGAGTAAATCGACACAAAGTTGTGAACAATCAGAATGGCGGCGCTATTCCTTGCCAACGAGAGCGTGGGCACGGACGATGCGTTCCCGTCGACGTTTGAATTGATCATGCAGGAGCGCATGGCGAGTGGATTCAAGCCCGCTGCGCAGTACTTTCTTACGGCAATCTGCGACGCATACCCACATGTGGCATCGACGCTGCCGGTCCGTCACTTCCATGAAACGTACGCGTTGGTGCGTCTGGGTATCGAGCGATACTGCCTCTCGAACTACGATTGTATGCTTGTGGAACGCTTCTACGGCATCAAACGTATGGAACTAACAGACACCGTCGACATTGGCGGGAAGACAGCGTCGCAACTGAAGGCGCTGACGGAACGCGGTCGTCGACGGAGTTTATTCTGGCAGGTTGGGGTCCCATACTTGAAGGCCAAAGCAGACGCGTACTACCACAGCCTATTAAACACGTCTCCATTATCATCTCACAGCGCCATCCCCCCGTCCAACGACGTCGATGAGGAAGCAGCGCCATCGGCCAATCAATCTCGACTTCATCGGTTCTGGTGGCACTGGCGGCGCCTTCGCCTCTGGTCCGAGCTTCGATCTTTGTTTGTCGACATCTACCCCGCGGTGCATTTCAGCTACGAAGGCCTATTTTTCATCTACCAAGTACCGCCGCCGTATTCATTGTCGACATCATCGTCATGTATGTGCGTAGTGGATGTACTTGTTTGGCCACACCAAGCACTTTACGCCGTTCTTGCGTGCAATGCAGGTAGTGTTGGCCCGCCTCACACCCCAGGATGTGGTACGGATCTAGGAACGTTCTAGGAACGTTCTTTCACTTTCGTTCGTAGTCGACGTTCGAAACGACGCGCACGCGCCACCGCGCCCAGGTCCTGGCGTCATTAACCCCGTCGGCTTCCGTTCCGAACGCGTCTCGTTCGTCATGGAGTCACACCGTTCGGCGATGGATGTACCAAGCGACATGGGCCACCCTCGATTACTCGCAGACGATCGTCGTGGTGGCCATCGTTGGCTTCAAGTTTATGGAATGGCTCCAGTCCGACATGAACCTCCGTGGCCGACCAAATGCCACTGGAGGGGTCTTCAAAGAAACCTCGTCGTTGCCTCCACCTCCGCCGCCTACGCAACCTGCCTTGACCCATAGCGCCATCTCGCTCTCGTCCGAGGTACCAAAGCCGACGACGTGATATGATGCTGATGATGCTAATGAGTAGACTCGCCGATGCGGACTCTGCCGCCGACCCCGCACGAACCCCGCCAGTTGCGTGTCTGGGTTTGTGTTTTGCTATCCGTGCATCCACTCGTATGTCCAAGACCATGGCGCGTGTCCCGTGACCCGATTGCCTTGCCACGTGTCGTCGATTTCGCGCATTTACGAAGAAGACACTGCCGATGCATAAAGTTTAGTATTAAATAGTAGACTTTGCGACTGCCACAGTGGCAAAGCCACGTCAGCAATCATATTTCGTATCTGGTGCATTTTTGCCCAAAGTAATCAGGGGGAGGGGGCATCTATTGATCGTTTATTATTGCGATAATTGAGTAGCCAAGGCCACATCGTTCACAAGCCCCAGCGCAGTTTTCAAACTACCGTACTAGTTAGTGTATATGAAACCGGTCCATCAAAGTTCCCCCACACCCGAAAGCAGTGTCGCCTCCAGCAAGGTCATGACGCAATCAATACTGTAGCCGTAACCACGTTTTGGGGCTACGGCTACAATATTGACGTAAAGTGGTGCATACGAGGGAGATCAGTATATATATACATGAATATATGCATGACCACCAGAGCGAAGTCTCGTTGGGATAGCATGTTGTGGGCGTAGGTCATTACTATGATGGTCATACCAAGCCACCTCCATCTTGGGCGCCGCGACGTACACGACGAATGCCGACGTCCGTACGATGTTGCGACGTTTCTCGTTGATGAATTTGGCTGGCCTTGTCTTTTCCAAGTTGGCCGGCGTAGGTGACCTTGTCATCAAATTCCAAGTCGTCGTCCATGTTGCGCGGAGCTATGGGAAGTGTGTGCCTCGCCTGCTTTGGCATCCTTCGTGGCAATATGGTCATGTGGACTGTCCCTGGCTGTTGTGCCGCCCGCCTGTGTCCAAACCAAACCATCGCTGGACCAGTGTGTCAACTGCGACACAGCAGCTCGTGGACCCCCATGCGATACTGTACTTGCTCGAACAACGACGACTCACCATTGCTAGCCCTAGCTCAACAATGGGATGGCCACCAACACGTAACAAGCATATTATCTACATGAGTTCCAAATCCCAGATCACCACCATGGAGTGTATATAGTTAATAATTAACAACACTGTACGTGATGCTAAGTTGAAAGGAAGCCAACGCCATCAGTCGAGAGCAAAGCTAAATAGGCCAAGCTCCGGTGGCATGATTGTGGTCTGGTGCAGTTGTGTTGGCCTTGGCTGCGCTTGCGGCGGTACATGCAGGGTTTACAGGCGGGTGCTGCCTGAAGTGTTTGTGATAAAGATGTACGAGGGTACTACGAAACATTTGGAAATGAAAGCACTTGCTCTAATTCTTGTTATTACTAACTTGGCAACAACCAACGATGCAAACCTAGTACATTACAGAAGGCAACGAGGGGGGCGAGGTTTGTACTTCATGTAGCCTGCATTAACGTTATAGATCAAGCCTGCACCCCTGCCTTTTTCTCAAGATGGCGCACGTGGGCGTCATAGAGCTGGAACTTTTTGGACATGCCGTGGACAATTGCTGCGTACTGCGTGAGCAATGACTCGACTGCTTGATGCTGCGCCAGGACTTGCCGTGTGACGAGGAGGTTCTGGGTCTCGACGCGGTTGAGTGCCAAGTGCACGTCTTGGGATAGCGTCGGGAACTTCGCATGGAGGACGGCGGCGTCCAGTTCCTTCAGTCGTTGCGCCTGGGCGGCCAACTTGTCCACCGACTCTTGCGACGTCAACACAATCGCCTTCTTCCATTGTTGGGAGGAAGCGCTGCCATGTTCGCTTAATGTTTCGAGAACGTCGGGGCGGAGGACTTTTTCATGCCTCTGATCTACGTCAAGAACCAGCGTCACACATCGCTAGGAGGTCTGTCGTTCGTACAGGCAGCATGCAAGCTTGGCATATGCGGAGGATCGATACTTCCCTCGATGCGAGTCAACTTCTCCGAGAGATCATGCAGCCTTGTTTGAAGGGGAATGGCACGGTCATCTGACGCGTGGAATCCCAACCGTGACTGTAAAGCCGCCACGCGCCGCTCCAGCGCCGCCACTTCCACTTCCATGATTTTGAGATTTTTTCTCGTCCGGATAATACTATATGATTGTTATACTACTAGTAGTAGTACTACTTGGTTTTAGTAATCTCGAGTACATATCTCATGCAAAGCTACGTAACCACGTTGCGACGGGATTGAAACTGTGGATCTTTGAATGCTTCGGTGCGCAACACGTCGTTGAGGGCGGCCGCCGCATCGAACACGTCCACAAACCGCGTGTACAACGGCGTGAATCCAAAGCGCATGATGTCTGGCGCGCGGAAGTCCCCGATCACACCTCGCGCGATCAATGCTTGGACGATCGCGTAGGCGTGGGTGGGATGGCGCAGGCTCACTTGGGACCCTCGGCGTTGAGGCTCCCGAGGGGTCACCACCGAGACCTCCTCCAATTCCTTGTCTCCCTTTATCCACAAGTCTACCAAATCGAGGAAGAGCGACGAGAGTTGCAGTGACTTTTCCCGAAGTGCTGCCATGCCTCCCATAGGCGTAGCCGCCGCGAGCACATCCACGCCGCACTCCAGCGCCGTCAGGGCCAAGATCGACGGCGTGCCCGAGGCGAATCGCTGAATGCCATCGGCCGGCTCGTATTCGGGTACAAATGCAAACGGGTTTTGGTGACCGAGCCATCCGGATAACGGTTGCGTACACCGGTGTACGATCCGTGGATGAACCCACACAAACGCCGGTGCCCCGGGCCCTCCGTTCAGGAATTTGTAGCCGCATCCGACAACAAAGTCGGCTTCCAAAGCGTGGACGTCGATGGGATGTGCCCCGGCGCTGTGTGCGAGGTCCCATATGACGAGGACACCGGAAGCGTGCGCGGCGGCGGTGATGGCGGACATGTCTAGAAGTCGACCGGTGCGATAGTCCACGGGTGTGAGCAGCAGTGCGGCGACGGAAGTTGTCAATAGCGACGAGGACAGAAGGTCGTCGGGGTTGATGAGCCGAACTGAAATCCCTTGACGAGAGGACACGACGGATTGAGCGATGTAGATATCTGAAGGAAAGTTGTCGCGGTCAGTGAGCACAACGGTGCGTAATGGGTCTGTCTCCCGTGCAAGGTCCACGGCCGACGTGAGCACCTTGTACACATTGATAGACAACGAGTCTGTCACGAGACACTCGCCAGGACCGGCGCCGAGGAGAATGGTACCAATCTTGTCGCCAACGCGACGTGGAAGTCCAATCCAATCCGCCGTGTTCCAGCTCTGGATGAGTCCTTGACCCCATTCCTGTGTCACGACTTGATGCAATCGAGTTGCCGTGGTCCGTGGCAGCACGCCCAACGAATTTCCGTCGAGGTAGATGACATCGTCGTTGGGAAGATGGAATTGATCGCGCAGCGATGCCAGTGGGTCCAATACGTCCAACTCGATGCAGTGTCCGCGCGTGAGATTAGACGTCGCTACCATCGTGAATGATGCGAAGTGTATTCGCGATGTGTTCCATCAAGTTCGAATTTGACCAATTATTCAAAAACCACGAAAAATTCCCAAAAGTACAAACAATTTATAGAATTCATTATTGTATAATTATCCGTACGTCCGGTTACGATTTGAGATTTTGAATCCGCCCTCGATTTGAATATTCGGCCACAGGGGTGGGTGATCATGGCTGATGCGTCCGCAGGATGTAAACAACGGCTGCATGGACTTCGAACATCGCTCCACGGGTTCAAGCAAGACTTGTCCACATCACTGTCCATGTGGGCAGAGGACTTTGACGTTCTTGGGAAGGTCTTGGTGCGGCTTATCGACAAGGAAGTAGCCTCCCGCGATGAAGCTGTCCAGACAGTCAATCGCGAAAGTCGCGGCAAGAAGCTTCTCCAAGCACAAGTCAATCGAATCACGTGCGTCTGGGAAAAGGAACATCACGAGCTTGTGACGTTGCGTCAAACGGTAACGATTTGCATCGTGCCGAGGAACCTCATGTCCAAAGTCGGGTGCGATTAGGTCGCCCTACAGAACAAAACGATGGTACAGCTACGGGAACGGATCGCAAAGAATGACAGGCGCAGCAATGACGATGCGTCTCCGTCAGAAGAAACCCCTCGGAAGGACAAGGTTGTCGTCGCCGAAGAAAACGTGGAGGAAAATCATCTGACTCCCCCGATGGTTTCCGTGACGGCTCGACGACCTCGACGCTTCAGCGTCGGCAGTAGCACGTTGACACGCACGACGGAAGCATATGCAGCCAAACGAAAGCACATTCCACAGCAGCCTCAAAGGTACATATCCTTTGACGGCACAACCTTCCTCATCATGACATGTAGCATCTTGAAGCGACAGAAGTACGATGACGTCACCGATGAAAACAGCACCAAGCAAGTCTCGTTTCAAACCGAATATCCCACTCCGCCATCGCAAATGCACCGTACTGCCGATACCACCGCTCGATTCCCACTGCGTGAACGCCTCACCACGACTAAGTACTATCCATTCTTCGTCATGTGTTGATGTCTCGCTCATGCTCTCCTGCTAGACCTGCTCCCATGCGCGTGCGACGATCGTCGCTAGGCTCGTCCATGACGGCTGCCGCGCGCGTCTTGACTACATCGTCCACGGGACTTCCTCGCAAGCGGTGGAACTAGCTAGTGCCCAAGCGAGCTTATTTAACAGTGTGACCATTATAATCACACGACATCGACCTTTTTGGTTTACAGTTACTCTGGAGTACTATTACACCGTCAACCATAAATAGTGTGGTCCACACTAATTTCCAACCGCCTACGGCACATGTATTAGTGTGGACCACACTATATCTCAATTTGCACTAATTATGGACATGGAGAATTAGTGTGGAATGCCTATATCTTTTGAATAATGTTATGGAGAATTAATTCGATTGGACTGTTATCTTGATCTTTCTATGTGGAATTTGCCATACAAAAATACTTCAAAAATCATACTCCGAGTATCAGTCAATAGAGCATTGAAGTAAGCAGCAGTCATGGGATACAGCCCAAACATCAAAGACTCAACGAAATTGATCCGCACTAATTACCAACCACAAATTATGACAATTCCCTCACACATGCATTAGTGTGGAGCGCACTACTGTAATTCGGAATCCACACAATAGGAATTCCCAATCCGCACTACATAATCACGGTCGACGCTGTAGGGAGATTTCGGAGATGATTACTCTATTTCTTTTTCCAATTGAAAGCAAATGACAAGCTGGATGTTATACCGTCGATTTCAGAGAAAACACTATTTCCCATCCATACACTTCAACACAGTAGCGTTGGAGTAGGGACGGGAGAGGCATACGAAGCATGAATGGATTGAAACTCGTGTTTCGTTCAGTTGTTCTATCTGTAGGACGTTCGGAAAGGTGAGGCTGCGAAGGCACGGAGGGGCTTGCATCTAAAGTAGCACGCCTCGGCAACCTGCACCAAAGTGCCAGCTGCCGAGGCGTGCTTATATACCGGCACCGGTACTATAACTACGTGCTTCTATATTATACAGTACTACTACTGGTACTAGATTTTGTCCCATCTAATGTCCCATTATCGAGTTGGGACATATTTGGGGATGCGGTGGAGATGCTCTAACGTAAGCAATCATTGATGTGCTGAATTTTGTGTTGTATGGAGCATATCTCATGCAGCTTGAACTTACAGCTGTACTACAGTCTATAATTACTGACAGTAGATTCAAACACAAGTCAATTTACGGTTAAATGTTTGGATTTGGCTGTGAAGTTATATACTGTAAATGTAAAGATGTCCACTCCTATTAATAGACGACGGAAATCTTTACCCAGTGGTATTGTTGTGTTTATTCTGCAGTGGTCGCAGGTATCGAGGGGACAAATGCGTGTTTTGTAAGCTACATATTGAATTTTTTATTCAAAATTTGTATGTATGTAGTCCTCAGCTCCATTAAAATAACCTTCATTGGGCTGAATGTCCAAAACTTACAGTTAATATCTTGTGAGATACAACAACAAAACTGACCAGGAACGGGCTATTGAAGTTAATAACCTCTCCAAATACATACAATAGATTTCGCGAGGTTCTCTTGAATGCATAATTAATTGTTGCAAATTCAAGTCAGATTAATCCTCTCAAAAAACTAATATTTGCATGTTAACCTAACCACTGGTCGCCTCGCTGGAGCATGAATCACGCAATCGAGGTGAATATGATTGGTCAGTTGACTTACTGGAGTCCAGTACTCCAACAAAAATTCCAACAAATTTACTGGAATATTTGTTGGAGTAGTGGAGTCCAGTAACTTTTTTACTGGCTATTGGTACTGGTGCGAACGGTTTTTTTGGAGTTCCAGTAAATCGCCCAATAAAATTGTTGGGATCTCAGAACTGCTGGTACCAGTGCAGATGCTCTAACATAATTCATGGAACAATATTAAATTACCAAGGGTTTCTTTGTTAATAATTTTATCTAATCATATCAATTCTAAATTGGGCAAGAAGTCGCAAATTAATTACTACGTAGTACTACGAAGTATAAATGTTCGGAGTGGACTATGAATGTCAACCCAATACAAATCCGGATAATATCCAACATGACGCTTCAAGATTTTATTTCTCTCCGACAGCCACGAAGCGGATGGACGAATACTTGTCGTTATTGACAGAGGGGATGGTGCGTAATGGAGTACTTGTGGGTGAGACATGGGAATCTCTGTGCGCGAGGAAAGTGAAGGCGCCCCCATCAGCAGTAGCCGCGTCAATCCCTCGGTCGAAGGAGCTGTCGCCGGACGAAGCCCAAGTCGCCAGAACTCTGTATGCCACGGGCACGTCGTCGTTCTCTTGTGGTTGATCATTTCTCATGCCAATTCTCAGGCGTGGTCGACAATCCCGACTTGGATCTCGACGATATCGTGCTGGAGATGCTGGAGCGCCGCCACGACCGGATCACAAAGTCGGACGTCGAACGGGCCGACGCACTGCGCCGGTTCGTCCTCCCGACTTCGTCGCCGCCGCCCCTGCTCAAAATCAAACAGTCATCCAACAATTCGCTTGGTCAACCCATGGTGTTCACGCCTATCCAATTTGCCTCATACTTTGGCGAGACCAACGTTGTCCATGCCTTGCTTTGCCAGCACCCGTCCCAGGTCGAAGACGGGCTCATGGAAGCAAGTCGCCAAGGGTATTTGGCCATCGTCCAGATGCTCTTGTCGACTCTACCACTTCTGCGGAATCCCCATGCAGTCGGACGGGCGTTTGTGCTGGCCACCACGCACTGCCACGTGGATGTCATGGCGCACATGTATCCGCATGTCAACAGCGACCTCCTGTGCAAGGGCGACTGGTGCAGCCGCGACCAGCTTGGTTTGCGGTACATTGCAGCGGCCGTCCACGCGGCGGTGGAGCAGAACAGCGTGGACGCATTGACGTGGTTACTGCAGTGGAATCATCTCCATAAGTTCGAGCTCGAACGAGCCTTCATGGTAGCCATGCGTCGCGCAACTAGCCAGGCCTCGAACGAAGAGGTTCTTCGACATCTCCCCCTCCTCTGTGCGTTTGTCCACCACCAGCCGTTCTTGGCGTCGGTCATGGCTCGAGATTACAAGGATTCAGACCAAACCAACGCCCGCCAAGCTAAGGCCGTGACGTCGTACCTATTGGCCGACCTCCACACCAACAAAGCAATGTGATTGTGTTAATAATACCACTTAAGTATAATGATGCACCACGAATTTAAATGGGATTCCACGAAATATACCAGATATTTTTCGAAATTAACCGCAATATTAATGGTGTAGTACTCGCAAGTTAATTTAAGGTGCTCGATCCATTTTAAGGTGTACGCGAATTAGCCAATCGATTCCTAGAAAGTCAATTTTTAACCTAACCGCCCAAAAAATATGCAAATAGGTATACAAATACTAAGCTTAAAATGGTGTTGGACTGCTTGATTTCAGCTGTTTGTGGACAAAGTGAATGATAATGCATTATAACAGAGAACATATCTCAGTCATAACTCCCGAATAGGCCTGGATTTTGGCTTCACATAACATATTCCAGAATTATAATATGATACCTACGAGTCGAGTTACATGCCTTCCACGGCAGCATCTTGGAAAAAGTGTTCTGAAATTGGACTTTTACTTTACCGTACCTTTCGATTCAATGTTGGAGTGGTACAGCCAGGAGTACCACTGGAAAATTTGATATTCATTGCCTTTAGACATAAATATCCTTTCAGAAATAATGCCTCTCTACGACGCGATAACTCACGAGCAAACTTGAAGCGACTTCCTGCAGATTTCAGCATGCAAACTTGAGCTTGTAAACTGACATTGACACCTCCATTCACTTTCCATTATGTCGTGGCCGTCCCATCGCAAGCCCTAGAAATGTACTTGTATGATTTCAATTTGAGTTTGATTGCCACAAAGAACTCCCATAAAATTATATTCCTCCAACATCACATAGAAATATTAATTTTGAATAGACTAGAAACAGAGTGGTTACAGCCGAGGACCACTCCAACATTGAATCGAAAGGTACGGTAGTCCTGCTGAACGTGTTACTACTGCGTAGTAGCACGAGGTATCTATTATAAAATCTGCACGCCAACAACCCAAATAACAGTTGACCAGAAGCACAAAGTACACTAGTTACTGGTATACAACACCAATGTTACGTCGACTACATACGTATCTAACAAGGTTATGAGGAGTTGGTGTTGGGGGTGTAGCCGAGCTTGATGGCAATTTCACGCAAGTTGGCCCGTAGGAGAAAGCGCTGCTCTTCCGTGAGCTCGTGGGCGTCGCACATGGTTTCGATAAAGTATCGGATCTGGGTAATCGGCACGTCCATCTCGAGCATGCTCAGTGTAAACGACCCCAACTGCCCAAACTACTCGACACACTTAGCAACCCCCATCCAACAAGACTCGTGTAACTATACCACAATATTGTGCACCAAACTCACGGCTTCTTCGCGACTGAGCACTCCTACGCGGCGTGCCATTGTTATAATTGTTATAATATTATATAACTCTGGAAAAAATGTACCGTCACTTCGAGGCACGTTTGACGGCAAATCTTCCCATGCGCACCGTCTCGGTGTCTTGTGCAGTTCTTCGCCAATCGCCAGCATTAACGCTTTTTCCCAAAACTACAAATATAAAACCAAAAATTTAAACCCCATCATGACCATATATCATAGCCAGGATATTTATATATATATGCATGTATTTATAAACATATAATATGTTGGCCATGATCCTGTTGTGGAGCGTTTTGGTTGGATACCTTGGGGTTGCTCCAAATTACGTGGCCCTTGACATCTTCTTGCACGTATCGCCGAATATGCCGCTGGTCCGCCGCCACTATGTCGTCTGCGACATGGTGGTCTGGCGGAATCATGTAAAACGTAGCCGACAGCATCATCGCCGTCTTGGCCGCTTTGGTGTCATCATGCAGCACACACGCATCGAAGAATGCGAGAAAGCACTGGACGAGTCGGCGGAATTTGAGTGGACACGCCACTTTTGTGCCCAGACTGCGCTGGCGGTTCAGCGTCTGTACAAACAGTTGGCGCGCCTCGGCAGAACTGCAATCTGCGACGGCGGCGGGGGGGTCGTGCTGGTCGTCGTCCAGTACTTCGCTTTGGTCGTCGAAATGACTGGACAGGAGCGCCGCCAAGTCGTGGGGAACGTCTGGTTCGTGTGGCAAATGGGCTGTCGTCGTCGTCGTCGGGGGGGGAGGGGTCCACGTGCGTGACCCAGGAAGAGTATGTGACAGAGGGGTCATCTCTTCTTGGTTGGTCCATTGCCAGTCCAACAGCGACAATGCTTTGCCTTGAAAATGCAAATTGTCGGGATGGCGGTGGTTCTACACAGCAGCATCGATTGATAAGTCTATTTCTTTTTTGCTGTTGCTTTGTATACATGAATAAGCAGCTGAACGTCCCCGGCGCGATCCATGCGCACAACGTGCGCTTCCAGCTGCTGGAGCTGCTTTTCTCGGAATTTGATGTGCTCCTTCTCAACGGACAGCCACAGCTTCATGCACGCGCCTAGCTGGTCCCGCCGCTCCTCTTCTGCGCGCTGGTACGCCACGCTTACGGCCATGCTCATCTCATCCCTGGACACGATCGTCTGGAGTAGATGCGTCTTGGCCTGAGCTTTCTCGGCTACCGACCGGTTGACTTCTAGTTCGGCTGTCTTGACGCGGTATGCTAGCCGCTGCAGCTCGAACGACGGCACGCCAATCTCCTACAAGTCTTCGTATATTAGGATCATCCATGTGTTGTTGGGAAGTCGTACGTGCAATGCATCGTCTTGTCGAATGACGGCGTCCTCAAAGTCCTGCCGCGCGACATCGCACACGTCTTTGGCCTAGCATGTCCCGCTCTTGTGAGAATAGATGAACGTGGTCAAGAGAAGAGATATAGATGACGGTTGGTGATGTATATACCTTGCGTTGCTGGGCTTCTGCGGCAGTGTACTCGTCGTTGACGCGAGCGAGCTCGGCCTGCAACGTTTGAATGTAGCTTGTGGATGCCTCTTTCAGGGACACGAGGGGCCGGGCCACATGCTCGTCGACCACTTGCGTCCACGTGAGTTGCTGCGTGTTGAGCGTGTGCAAGTACGTGTGCCACTGGTTTAGCACGCCTTTGACGGACGTTCCTGGCTCTTCGAACTCGCCCAGTTCGCCCACTTCGCCCAGGTACGTCAGCATCGCGTCGGCACATTTTCGTTCAGCGGTGTTCTTCTTCTTGATGAACGCGAGTAAGTTGGCGACAGAAGTCTGTCCCTTCTCCGCATTCTCGTAGATCGCGCTGAATGGCATCTGGCAAAACGTCCGTCGGCTCTGGTTCTCTTCGTCGGCCAACAGGTCTTGCATCCTTGAAGATATTTTCCAAAATGCAACATGCCTCCGGATAACAAAGTATCCGAATAATGATCAACCGGATATTTTTTTCCGTAGAGGGCGATTCAGAGTAGTGAAGGAATAATCCCAGAGTTGACTTTAGTTTACTGGAGCAGCTCGTTTGCAACAGTGAAATGCATTACTATACATTACTCGTCGTTCAAAAGCAAACTCTAACGTTAGCCTTCTGCAGAGGAATGTGTTGCGTTGCCTGGGCGGCTCCCTGCTAGTTCGTCAGGCTGCCACGTGGATACTGGCGGCGTCTGTTGACATATGCGATATGCTCTCTTGCACCCTGTTTGGCTTCAACATCGTCGAAGAATTCGTTATCATGTTTACTTGATGCAGCCTGTAATAGCCTATTTATCGTTGCTTAACGCTTCCTGAAAGGTGACGATGCTGGCAACGCCATACACACACGCCATGACGTTGGTGAATTACCTGATATTTTGGCGCATATTTGCCGTGTGGCTTTGGCTTTACCTTCGAAATTCGGTTCGCGGTACAGCACACCACTTTGGAAGAAACAGACATTTTTCACAAAGACCTGTTTTGAATCGCAGTTTTACCACGACAAAGAAGTGTATGTACTGTGAAAACCATGCCATGTACTGTACTGGTAATGTTAACGTTGACGTTAGTACATGTAGGTAGTATCGTTGGTTGGTGGCCCAACTTTTGTGTCATAAGCAACAGCCCCTTTTTTATTCGGGGCAACTTATACTACTTGTGTATGCACCCACTTGGACGAGCTTGTCCAGTCAAATTCAACGGAGATATGACAAGGTACATACATGATAACGAGACACAAATTGCGTTGTGGGCAACAAGCCCTCTCTTGCTTCTACAGGTACATACATAGATCTACGGACGCTCCCTCCCCGCAGCAATTGTTGTAGTTCAGATAGCAATCCAACATTTCCCATCTGCATGCGCTACTCTTTCTTCCAGCTGGGCGACCTACCCGGTATACGGTAGCTTCGAATTACGATAACGCGGCAACGCTGAATAAATTCGTGCGATTTCATTTCAAAAGTACACCGTACCGAAACAACATGCCCCGCGCAAGAGGATGGGTGTGGGAGCATTACGAGACCAAAGTTGACGCGAGGGGGCGACAAATGACTGCGTGCATCTACTGTGACAGCAGCCTTGCCGGCCGTGGCAACCCCATTCGAATGACGCGGCACTTGGCGCTGTATTGTTTGGCAGTGCCAAGGGCCGTCAAGGCGAAGGCCGCCCACGCTGTGAACAAGCCACCCGCCGCCGCTAGCATTAACCCAAGCGTTGGCAACCAAGCTTCGTCCATCGTCTCCGACGACATCAAGATGGAAGATTTCGCAGACCACGGCGACGATTGGGCAAGTAGCGATGGCTCCGAGGATGAAGGCCAACAAGACAAATCCAGGATACTTGCGGTGTTGAGTCCGATTCAAAGCGAAGTCCACCGGTCCCCGCATCTTGCCGAAAAGGAACAAGATGGATTGCTTTTGTCGCAGTACTTGGCCCCCACGGCCGATGTAATCATCGTTGGTTTAGTCGACACTTGAAATACTCATATATACAACGACTAGGAATTGTTGGCCCGTGCGCTTTCAAGAACAAACTTATCTGCTCAAGACGTGGCCTGCCCTGAGTGGAGGGACTTCTTTGCCTCTGTTGGGTACGTCCTGCCTTCGCTGCAAACGATGGAGCAATTGATCGCAACGCTGTCGTCTCAAATGCGATATGGTGGGGCGAATGAATGAAGGTCGACAGTGCTGTATCCCTTGGATGGACCCACAACTGAAATAGCACCTACAAGGCCCACCCGCATTGACAAATTGAACGTCGCTCGCATATTTGTGATCGTACAAGATCGCAAATGATCCATTTTAGCTAGCTAACGCACTTTATGCAACGTCACTGCACACTGTACGACAATATTACAGTACCACACGCTACTAGTACAATACTACGTAGTATATCGCATTGCACGGTATACCTACGTACTGTATTTTGAACTCTGCATTTTGTGTATAGTCGGGATTGCCCTACTGTACGAGTATTTGATGATGATAACAGCACTCCGTTAAGGATGACGGCATCTCCGCATATCGTCGAACATTTTAGCGTACTAAAACCAGCAATGTCTCTCGATATAGGTCGATATAGGTAAGCAATTAATCTCACAGGTAAGCAATTCTGTTGGATTAAGCTGAGTATTTATAAATGATTTGTTTAATGCATATTTAGGAGTACTAATAAAAAATTGGTTATCAATTACTGGCCAATCAAATGCCGCGAATCCGATCCAAGAATAACTCAACGCAATCTTTCCATCCGCCATCCATCCCTCCATCCGACCTTCATGGGCTCCCTTTTGTCGACGAATGAGGTCGTCGAAGGGGACTGCAACATGATGACCACACAAGAAATCTCAGCGTTTTATGCGAATCTACACACGAATGTCAGTGCCAAGTTTGTGAAAAAACATCGAGTCAAGACGTCAGCAACGGCCGCGTCCGTGCAGGCGATGCTCGTCCAGCAGACCCATCCTTTGTTTGGCCCACCAACGGCGCCGCTAATCCCATTCGGCCGACTGTCTCGAGCTAATTCCGTGGACTCGCTCCATGCGGACACGTTGACGAGTGAGGAAGTGGCCGTGAAAGACTTGAACGCTCGGTGCGATCACGACACCACTGCCTTGTTCGTCGCCATCCAGGCCTTCCAGGCATCCTGCTCATCGCAAGACGAGTTCTGCCACGGTTTGTCTCATTATCGCCGCGCCGTGAAGCTATGGAGCCATCACCTGGCGACTTGCAATGCCCAGTTGGACTCGATTCCGAAGCTCTTGACGGCCAAAGCTGGTGTCGCCGCAGCCAAGTTCGCGTACCGCCACCCCACCATGGACGCCCGGCTGTCCCAGCTGCATGTGGCCAAGGTGCTGGAAGAGGGTACGCCCTTCTACGCCCGAGCGTTTAGCCAGCACATGACGCTTCTAGCGAAGCAGCAGGCGTGGGACGAAAGTTTGCTGTGCAAAGGCACCCGCGACACGGCGCAGCCTAGTGCTTTTGTCGACCGAAGTGTGGTGGAAACGATCTTTAATTTGGTAGCGTTGGCTCCGTTTTTCGACGAGAACCTCGTGCTCGAAGCAGTGCAATTGGCGGACTTGTTCCAGGTACACTAACCAGTTGGCGTATTGGTGTTCCCAGGCAGAACATGAATGACGCATCAAATGAGGTTGGTTGGTTGTATGCTTGTAGGTACATCCAAAGCAGTTTTGGTGGACCGTCGTGCGTAGCTGTGTGACAACCAACCAGGGCGAGCTGCTGCTGTGGATGATGCCTGACATGCCCATTGTGTCAAGAAAGGAACACGTCCAAGCATTCGTCGACGCCCAGCAGTTTGAAACTGCCAAGCGGATCGCGGGGGATGCCAAGGACCCTGCCGAACAAGCCAACCTGCTGGACGTCGTTCAACGAGCCGTTGTTGCCTCCACCCTGCAGCCAGACATGGAACCCCCGCCAGTCCGTCCAAGGCAGGGTAGCGTTGCGAGTTATGATGGTAGCATTTAGTAATACTATAAGTACTACTTATACATCACCACCACTCGGCAAGTGTCGCCACGTCATATACTAGATACTAGTATGTGGGAACTCAAGGCACTGGTACTTGTCGTCGAGTGGTTGCAGCTGCGAATCGCACATCGCTCTCATCAATGCAGTACATGTAAGCTTACATGTACTGTACTACGTATGCCGCATGAATAACTAGTAGTACTACGTCCTACTATACGTATACTATTAATATTTTAATATTAATAGTATACTTCGAAGTAGATGCCAAGCGTCAGGTCGTGATTACACTACTGTATTCGCACAGTGCCACAAGAATTGTTTGTTATGAGAATGTAGGTCTTCCCTTGTTTCAAGATTGAGTGCGATACTTAATGGAAGGGTGTCCATTCCTCCAAGTTTGCGCCGAAGCCAAGCCTCGCTCCTTCATGGCCCCATACAAGATGTAAACTTCTATAGCAATCTATAGATCTGGTTCCTATCTCGCGACGACTTTTGCAATCCTTCGCATTTGCAGGATACTGATCGACCCATTGAATTTACTTTAATGAAGGGTATTGACCATCATTCCGCATTCGGTTTTTGATCGGGTGGAGAAGGGGACTTTTTGAAAGGATGGCGGGTGCCGACAACGTGTCTGTGAAGCTGAGCGGCATGGACATCGCTGTGGAAGAGAAGAAGTTTGGACGTCGCAACCACTTGATTGCCATCGAAGAGGATGTGCAACGACAATGGGAAGAAGCCAAGGTGTTTGAAGGCACCGTGAAGGACGGCCAGAAGAAGTTCCTTGCCACGTTCCCGTTCCCATACATGAACGGCATGATGCACATTGGCCACGGGTTCACGATCACCAAGGCTGAGTTCGCGACGCGGTACCATCGCCTCAAGGGTGAGAACGCGCTGTTTCCGTTCGCGTTCCATTGCACGGGTATGCCGATCCAGGCCGCGGCCAACAAGTTGAAGGCCGAACTCGAGGAATTCGGGTTCCCCCCTCAATTCCCTGTCGATGCCGTCGTTGAGCCGGTGGCACCTGCCGCCGCGCAGACGTCCGAGAACAAGGCCAAGGGCAAGAAGTCCAAGCTCGTGGCCAAGACTGGCGGCGTCGTGCGCCAGTACGACATCTTGGCCAAGATGATCGACGACAAGGAACTCATCCCCAAGTTCACAGACCCGACGTTCTGGCTGCAATACTTTCCTCCATTCGGGGAAGCGCATCTCCGTCGCTTCGGGCTGGCCGTGGACTGGCGCCGGTCGTTCATCACGACGGACGTGAACCCGTTCTACGACGCGTTCATCCGGTGGCAGCTCAACACGCTCAAGGAACGGTCCCGCGTGTCCCGCGGCAAACGCCCGAACGTGTACTCGCCCCTGGACAAGCAGAACTGCGCCGACCACGACCGCGCGACCGGCGAAGGTGTCGGGCCGCAAGAGTACACGATCGTCAAATTGCAAGTCAAGACGCCGCTGCCCGCGCACCTGAGCTCCCTCTCGGGGTTCAACGTGTACCTGGCGCCGGCCACGCTTCGCCCAGAGACCATGTACGGCCAGACCAACTGCTTTGTGCTGCCAGACGGCGACTATGGCGCGTACCGGATCAACGAGACCGACGTGTTTGTGATCTCGCGGCGATCGGCGCTGAACTTGGCACATCAGGACTTTAGCCGGACGTGGGGCCAAGTCGAGTGCTTGCTGGAGCTCAAGGGGTGGGACCTCCTGGGGCTGCCGCTGCTAGCGCCGTACGCCGCGTACGATACCGTGTACACGCTGCCGTTGCTGACGATTTCCATGGGCAAAGGCACGGGGGTGGTCACGTCCGTGCCGAGTGATGCGCCCGACGACTACGCGGCCCTTCGCGACCTCAAGCAGAAGCCGGCGATGCGCGAGAAGTACCACCTCACGGACGAGATGGTGTTGCCGTTTGAAGTCGTGCCAATCATCGACATCCCGGGCTACGGGTCCACGTCGGCGGTGGCCGTGTGCGACGAGCTCAAGATCCAGTCGCAGAACGACAAGGACAAGCTGGCCAAGGCCAAAGACTTGGTATACCTCAAGGGGTTTTACGAAGGCGTGCTGCTGGTGGGCAGCCAAACGGGCAAAAAAGTGTGCGATGCCAAGGCGGGCGTGCGCAAGGAGCTGCTCGACGCCGGCCTGGCCATCCCGTACTGGGAACCCGAGTCCACCATCATGAGCCGGACCGGGGACGAGTGTGTGGTGGCGCACCTGGACCAGTGGTATTTGCTTTACGGTACAGAGGATTGGAAGGCGCGCGTGAGCTCCCATATTGAAAACCCCCAGACATTCGAAACGTATAACCCGATTGCATTGGGCGAGTACCGATCGACGCTGGAGTGGCTCAAGGAGTGGGCCCCTTGCCGCCAGTTTGGGCTCGGCACGAAATTGCCGTGGGATACCGAGTTTGTGGTGGAATCGTTGTCTGACTCGACGATTTACATGGCATATTACACGATTGCGCACCACTTGCAGGTAAGATACGCATCGATAAAGTGTCGTTGGGCTACTCATTGGTTTAGAAACTGAAGTTTTGTGTGTGTATATTTTACTATAGAGCAACGTGGACGGGTCCCAAGGTGGCCCCCATGGCATCAAAGCAACCGACTTGACCAAGGAAGTGTTCGACTTTATCTTTTTGAACGGCCCAGTACCGGCGCAGTCGGCCGTGTCTGAGGCAGTGTGGCGCCAGCTCCAAGCCGAATTCGAGTACTGGTACCCCGTGGACTTGCGTGTGTCTGGCAAGGATTTGATCCGCAACCACTTGACTATGTGTCTGTACAACCACGCTGAGATCTGGGCCAACGACCCAGCCAAATGGCCCCGCAGTTTCTTCACCAATGGCCACGTGCTAGTCGATGCGGAAAAAATGTCCAAGTCCAAGGGCAACTTTTTGACGCTCGAGTACTGCTTCAAAGAGTACGGCGCGGATGCGACACGGTTTGCATGCGCTGACGCGGGGGATTCGATGGACGACGCCAACTTTTCGCGGGATACAGCGAATATGGCCATCCTTCGGCTGACCACGGAAGAGGAGTGGATCAAGAAGACACTGGACGACGACTTGCGCACGGGCGCGCTCAACTTTAACGACAAGATGTTTCACGCCCAAATGGACCAGCTTATCACTGCGACCGCCGACCACTTTGACAAGATGCAATGGCGCGACGGGTTCCAGTCTGCGTTTTTTGAGCTCCAGATCGCCCGCGATGCGTACCGAGATATCTGCACGCGCGGCGAGTTTGGGCTGCACAAGGACGTGATTGTACGCTTCATCGAGGCGCAGACGATCATGCTGGCGCCCATCTGCCCGCACATTTGCGAACACTTTTGGAAGCTGCTGGGCCACGCCGATTCGTTTGTGGCAAATGCGGCGTGGCCTGCCGTGACTGGCCCCACGGACTTTACATTGCTGCGCGCCGGCGACTTTTTGACCAAATCGCTCAAGCATTTCCGCGACGCTGTCATGAAGGGCGACGCGGTCAAAGGCAAGAAAAAGCCAGCGGCGATCGTCGAGCCCAAGAAACCCCCCACGCATGCGCATGTGTACTTGGCCAACGAGTTTCCATCGTGGCAGCAGACGGTGCTGACGTTCATGGCGACACTGTTTGACAAGGCGACCAAATCGTTCCCGGCCGACTTTATGGCCAAGCTCAAGGTGCTACTCAACTCCCACGACGCGCTCAAGAAGATGACGAAGAACGTGATGCAGTTTGCGTCGTTTGTCAAGGCGGACGCCGAACTGCGTGGCCAAGATGCGATCGAGTTGAGGTGAGACAGAGTTGAATATGTGAGACAGTGTTTCATGGGATGAAGACTCATGTGCACACTATTCTCAATATGTAGCATGCCGTTTGACCAGAAAGCCGTGTTGGAAAGCAACAAGCTGTACTTGCTCAAGTCGCTCGACCTGCAAGATATTTCGGTACGTGTCGTTGTGTGTTGGGAATATGTATATATATATACCTTGGTCGACGGCAAGGAATTGATATATTAGTTTTCCCCGAGTTATATAATATGTCTATATATATATCTTGGTCGACGGGAAGGAATTGATATATTAGTTTTCCCCGAGTTTGGCTAATATATTGGTGTTGTAGTTTTACAACGTGGATGGCCATGTGGCAGTTGAAGGGGGCGACGCCAAGAAGATTGAAGCCGCCGCTCCTGGAAAGCCCACGATTTACCTCTACTCTATCGACTTGTAACTCTGAATCGAGATGGGAGCTTGAGCCACCGGGAAGAATACTCGTGTTTCGATATGAATACACACTAGAAAATTGCATATTCGTGGCCTCTTGATGGGGATATATCCACATGCCCTTGAACGACCCAATGGATTGTACAGTAGTTACTGCATAGTACTACGTAGTACGATGTCATACTTGAGTACTACTGCAGTAACTTGGTCGATGCAACAACACCGGGATTCCCACCCTGGTACTGGCTGTATTGGTGGCCATTTGGGATCATTGTATTACTATTAATAGTACGTACTACTTAGTACGAGGCCAAACACATCATCTTAGGGTAGTTCTACCTAGTAGACAACAAGCACGGTCTAGAGCATCGCCACTCGGTCATGAATGACATGATCATTCCCAGTTGATTCTTCATATTTTCGTCACCATACATGGGGAATCAAGGTGGCGCGATGGCCGAGAGCGGCGGCGGCGGCGGGAAACGTAGCGACGTACCAAGCCTTGGCTCGATGGGCCGAGATGGATTGGTTTATGGCGACCCAAAGCGCAATGCGCATGAGGTTAGAGTTGCGGCCTTGGCTTAGGAGGACCAGCGACGTGTACAAGAGGACTTCAGCCCAGTAGAGCGGACTCCACGTGAGGTCGAACCAGTCGCCTTGGGGGATGGCGTACGAGATCGCCGACGACTTGATCGAGGCCAAGATGGCGTTGCATGTCATTTGGTGGACGGACGCGACGAGGAAGAGCGAGAGGCCGCCGAGTAGTACAAGCACGTCGAACCAGTGGAGCGACATGGGGTCGCGGGCGCCGTCGTCCAGCACGATGGACAGCGACACCATGATGTAATGACAGGTGCCGAGGATCAACGCTATGCGAATACGAGGGATGGTGATGGGATGGAGGGCGTGGATGTTCTACCTGCGGCATGCATTGTTGAGTCGCCGAACTGCGTAATGGACACGCTTTCCAGCATGCGACGAAACAAGTGGCATTGCAGACATACCAGGCAGATCAACGTTGGGCCGGAGCATGCCAACGGGGACGACGACATGCTCCACAGGATGGCGAGCACAAGGACGAGGCCATTCCATGTCCACCCCAGCAAGTAGAAGAAGCCAAACCAACTCTTGCGCACCTACACGTCAGTGTCAATTGCGTCGACGAATGGCAATCTCACCATGAACACGGAGGAAGAGCGAGTAGATTGAAGACGTCCATGGAGAGACAAACGGCGAAGAGGTGGCACCGCTGTACTCAGGAGCGCGGTGATGCTAAGCAGTCCCCAAACTGTCTGTAGGATGAGATTCAAGGTCGGTCCATTGTCACGGACACCCTGTTCAACATTCCACAGCATCGTTGAATTTTGCATGAAATCACGTTAAACAATAACCGCTTTTTGTCGGGGAGATCTTCAGTAAAATTGAGCAGGGACAAAACAAGTTAAAGTATCCCATAAGGTTAAACATTGTTGATTGGTCCATTCCGTCCATGATGGCACTCCAAACATCGTTTGAAAATGGAAGTGATCGCAAAGTTCACGCAAGATGGGTTGGCACGCGCCAAGCAGGCCCATCGCCTCTTTGTGACGTTGACTTATGCGCAAAGCTTGGACGGGTCCATTGCCGCTGTGCGAGGTACTCAAGTCTGGCCGTGGCTGCCGTTCATCATAATCCTTCTACCTCAGGCCAAACCACTCTGCTCAGCGGAGCAGCATCCATGACGATGACCCATCAATTGCGCACCATGCACGATGGCATACTCATCGGCATCGGAACACTTGTAGCAGACAATCCGTCGCTCACGGTTCGTCTGGTTCAAGGTACAGCAACAAGCCCTCGGTGCGGAGTCATTCTACTCTTTGGTAGGGCCGAGTCCACAACCATTGATCGTCGATGGAGATTTGCGATGTCCCCTTTCGTGCAAGCTATTCACCCATGATGCATGCAGAAAGCCTTGGCTGCTAGCCGTGGATGGCGGATGGAACGAAGGTAGGTCTTGTGCTGCCCAACCAAACGCGCTACGTAGCACATAACCCACGCCCGAGTAGACAAACTGGCACGAAAGGCAGCATTGGAAGCTGGAGGGGCCGTCATTATCATGTGCGCTGCCACTCCTAAAGGACGCGTGGACCTCGTGGATGCATTCCGTCCGTCGTGATGCATCATATCACCAAGTTTGATCATGGAGTGTAGGACAAATCCATGCTCGTGGTATCACCAGTGTGATGGTGGAAGGTGGGGCGTCCATCTTGACGAGTTGCTTGATGGTCCAAGCCACCGACAGTCAGTTTCTTAGCCACGGCATCGTCACCATTGCGCCACTTTTCGTATGTGTGCTTTATGCCATTGAAAAGAAAGTGATTTATTGGGCATAGGTCGGTGGCCTCAAAGGAGTTGCGGCGCTGTTACCTGCGTATCCACGCCTTCATCCTGTGCAAGTCGCGTCTCTCGGCAAAGACGTCGTGATGTTTGGTCCATTTGCACCGCCGCAGTAGAATGAGTTTAACCTAACCTGCTGGATCGCCGTGCCAACTCTGTACTTTTACTGTAACTATTATAATACTTAGTACCAGTAAACATCGAGTAGTAAGCTTACTCGGAGTGCCAGATACTGCTCATCAACGTCGGCGATAAAGTTACTGTACACTAACGTTAACGTTAAGCTTACATTTGTTATCCGCATCCCAAGACCAACCTGCGGGGAATTCGGCTGCCTTTTCGGCTAGCCAATCGGCATCCAGGGATTCGTTTACGCTGAGGTTCAAGCCGGCTGATTGGCTGGGTGACCACACCGATGTTCCGGGTAACGTTTATCCGGACGCGTTGTGGTTGATGATTTGCCTTGCATATCATAATTGTACTCCAATAAGAATGGCGAGTTACAGTGAATGGGAAAGCGTGCGCGACACCATTGCGTCCGAAGCCAGCAAGACGGTGGTGGTGCTCTTCGATGCGCCTTGGGCCGCTGCCAAGACAAAGATCGCCCTGAGTAACTTGGAATTGTTGCTTGGAGCCCATCGCACCGACCTGGTAGTACAGTGTCTGTCGACCTTGCTAAAATGATGATTCACAGAGATACATATGTACCTAGGTGTATGTGCGCGTGGATGCATCTCACATCGACGACGACGATGTGATTGACTTGGGTGTGGGCGAATTGCCTTTCATTCAAGTGTACACCCAAGGCACCCTCGTCGCTGGACTCGACGCGACCGATGCATTGGTTGGTCACGTCACCATGACGATCCATATTCACACAAATGTATTTGAAATGACTCGATATGAGTACAGGTGGCACGCAACTTGGTGCGATATATCGGCTGGCACGCCGGTGACAACAATGCCGTCGACAACGGTACGAGGCCGCCCGACGTTTCTTCTCGTGTGATCGTCGGTGTGTAGGCACCGTCGTGCCCGCCGTGGACTACGCCAAACTGACGTCGGTGGTGGACGCCATCACCAAAGGCGAGACTGACTTTATCGCCAACTGCGCGAATGTGTCGGCGGCCATCTGGGACGCCTTTCATGAGGCCAAGCGACCTGTGAACTGGGCCGGGTTTTACTTGAATCGTCCCGTGGAAAACTCAGACACGCGGCTGTTGGTGCTCGGGCCATTCCATGGCAAACCCGCATGCAAGCGTATCCAACTGCACAGCGGGGTATGCGGCGCGGCGGCGTCGACGCGACTCATTCAGGTAGCGTCGGCACAAATGACAATATATGACGACGTGTGCATCGTAGCGGATTCCAAACGTGCACGACTTCCCAGGACACATTGCGTGCGACTCTGCGTCGGCGTCCGAGCTCGTGGTTCCCGTCCTCGTCCAGGGCGACTTGATCGGTGTCCTCGATTTAGATTGTCCGGAACTGAATGGGTTTCATCAAGCCGACGCCGACGGATTGCAAGCGATTGTCGACTTGTTTGCGAATCGAACGCACTGGGACTCGCTGACGTTACCGGTGCGCAATTTGCCGCTGGAACCGCATCCCGAGCACTAATGACTTCGTGTGTATACCTACAGTGTACCTACCAAAAGTGTACAGTACACGACTGTCAACGAATACACTTAGTGTCACAATTGCAACAGACGAGTGGTATTGCCATCAAAAGGAAGCTATCCCCATCAAGCCTCCATCACACGTTGTTGATGGTATGGCCAGACACGAATACAGGATGAAACAGATTGAATCGTCTTGACCAAGGCCATACATACATAGAACACGCAACAGTGATACATTTTCATGTTGATGTAGCTAGCCATCTATATAGCTAGCTAGCTACCTTGCCTCTACTTTGCAAGAGTTGGAGTAGTTATTTAGGTTGAGTTATTCAAAGTCGAGTGCAGGGGTCGCACACCGAGGTATGTATATTGACAGTCGTAGTCACTTGTATTCGATGATGTCGTGTCTGCTTGCTGGGCCTTGTCAAGGGAACGGCCGTAGCAATATGTGTCCAATAGCTTGGTTATATGGACGCCGACGGTGTGGCGGCGCTAGTGACTTGGACGGCAATTGTTTGCAGCTGCTCGACAATCTTGATCGGCGCCGCCAGGCCAAACATTTTGATCATGCTCGATGGAATCGACCCGCCAAAGTCGACATGGGCGTACACGATGACGTCGCAATTGGCATGGTCCTTTGGCTCGGGGGTCAGAAGGTACCCTGTCAGCAGCGCTTGGCCGCGGGAGTACCCGACCTTGGCCCCAAAATCGTCGATGGATGTGACAGAGCGCGAGGCGATGGCGAGGCGGCCGTCTGGCAGGCGTTTCGACGTTGTGATGACGCAGAAATCGCGAGGGTCAATGACCATGAACCCGTGGGTCTCGAAGTACCGCAGGTCCGTGGCATCGTCGAACTGATGGACCACGTGCCCAGACCTTGTGAACTTGTCCAGGCGGGGTGCCATGTTGATGTCCGTCAAAATGCGAGCGCACGTGTCCGCGGACGCGTGAATTCTTCCCATGGTCTTCATCGCAGGCCATTCGCTGTTCTCCACGTCGCCCCAGTACACCTGGATACCTTTTCGCTTCTTGTCGGGGCCGACGTTCCACGTGCGAGGGACGATGCCATGGCCGCCGATTCGGGCAAGCAACATCGCTACGGACTCTTCCTTGAAGGCCTCTATGTTTTCCCGCACTGCCGATAGCTCCAGCACAGGATGGAGCCACACGGACTCTGGTACTTGCGTGACCGTGACCAGTGGTTCCGCACCCGTCGTTGGCACAGCAGCAACGTCAGCGGCGCTCATTTCATTGTCCGGATACGATCGCAGAAGTTGAAGATTGGCGAACGGAATGTATGTCCTCCTGAAAGGGCGTGCATTCCATATTGATTGGTATTGGTGGCCCTCTAGAGCTGCCGTCGATGCATACTCCGGAAGTAACGTTCTTTGCGAGCTGAAATGGTACTACTGCCTGGCTGCCCTACTACAATCCAAACCTCACAGACGATAGGTATATGAAGTACTGCTGTGTAGCCCTGTAAAAAATCATCGGCAGAGTTGGTCTGTCAGTCGCAACACCCAATATGCACATTCCAGTTGTTCGTGTATGCCGCGATCAATTGCTCTGGTATTTAAGAGGTCCTAGAAATGGACTATCAAGCAGTCTACAAACGATAATAGTAGTCATGGGATTACTGTAGTGATACGGTAACGTACAGTACTCTCTCTCTGTCAAGGTCAAGTTGTTGTAAGACGCGCATTTGCATTTATTTATTATTGTTGACGCAAACCCTTTCAAGGTCAAAATGAAGTCAAGTATTTTAAACTCAGGAACGAATCACTTGGTATTTTTATTCAATTAAAAATAAAAGCGTCGAGATTCCTTGACAGGCAGCATCGACAATAACATTGTTCCAATCATCATCATGACAAGCCGCCGTGTCCTGGGGTACGTTTGGTCGGTGTTTGTCGCGCAATGGCCGACGATTTCCAGTCACACCGAAGCTGCCGTTGAGCGCATTCGCACGTCCGAGCTGAGCGATGCCGTGCGGGACTTGTCTTCGTTCTCGCTGCACATGTTGCTTCGGTTCATGCAACTCGTGACGGCGCTGGTCCTTCTCCTCACGTCGGCGTCGGCTATCTACGCGTGCATGTACTACCTGGTCATGCCCACCAAGATCCTGCAGCGGTAACACGACGGTCTCCGCTTCCATCATCCTCATGACTTGTCGTAGACCGCTATACTTTGACTATGGAGTCCACAGCCTCGTCCTTCATGCTAACGAACACGTCCATTACACGCATCGCGACAACGTCGCCGCGTCGATCATTCATCTGCCCACAGCGACGCTCGATCTGTCCACGGGGCCCAATGGTCGAGATCAATGGACGTACGTGGATGTCGAGGACGCGGCTCCAGTGGCCGCGCTGACGCCAGGCGCCAAGTACGATCTCGTGGTGGATTTAGAGCTAGCGCAATCCGCCACGAACGTCGACATTGGCACATTCATGGTGCGGACCGAAGTGCTGTGGAACAACATCACCACCGCCCGCAGCGCTCGCCCGGTGTTTGTCCATCCAGGCCACTGGGTGGTTGACCTCTCGGCTCGCCTCGTGTGGCTCTTGCCGACATTAGTCTTCGGTCGCCATGGGTACATCAGTCAATCGCAGTCGATCCTGGCCATCAACGGCTACAAGGACCTGCGCCACCGCCCGCTCACCGCCGTCCGCGTCGAGCTCAGTCATCCGCGCGTGCAAGTGGCTCGGGCGTCGCTGAGTATCGTGGCCCAGCTGTCGGGGCTGCGCTATCTCATGTACCATTGGTTCACAGTCACTTCGACACTCGCTATCCTCAACATCGCCGGCGCCCAAGTGTTTGGATGCTTTGTCTTGTACTTGTACCTGACGTTTCCACCGGTGGATGAACCTCCAGCGGCGGACCACGATGATGGTGACAATGAAGGGGATGAGGAGCTACTCGGTGACCTTGCGAGCAATGACGAAGAAGAAGAAGGCAGTGGGCTGTGTGGAGACTTTAACACACAAGTGTTTACAGCCGAAAGCACGGCGCACCTGCGATGGCCATCGTCCCAACCACATGGAGCAGCCAAGGCGACGTAGTTGGCTAGTCCCCGACATCATACTGTACTCAAGAATCAACGCTAAATACCATACATGCTAATATGATTGTTAGACGATCAAGGAGCAGCACATTTCTACTGTAACTTATGGCCGTCAAAGTGCAACGACTGCACATTTGAGTTAACGCAAATGGCCAATAATTAAAATAATACGTCGAAGTACTTGAAAACTGAAAAGGGGCAACAATTAATCCGAGGGCAATAATTGACCGTTTACGTTACTACACCTTTTTTCGGTTAATTTCAGGACCTCACCATACTTTTTCGCGAAATGAACAACCAATTCGCGGCGGTTCCACTTCGTTCGTGGTATATTTGTTATATTTCGCCTGCAACCAAGAAGGTTGCAGTATATTTCAAGCGATGTTCGTTATGTGTCACTGTGTATGCGCTCAATTCAGCGAGTGCTCAATATATTTCGGGGTGGATTCGATATATTTCAATAAAAAATGTAAATCAATCTGACTTTCGACGTAAAATGCAATTCTTGGTCGATCAGGCTGCAACTTCCATGTCTTCCATGTTCTCCGCGGCCGTAGAAGTATTCCAGCCGCAACGAGCAACGGTGCAGGCGATTCACGTCGGCATCTGTAAATGTATAAGTTACATTTTCATCGACGATCCATACCTGCAATGACTTCGTCGGCGATGTACTCATACGAAACTCGTCACGAGTTTGTCCGTCAGGACGAGGTCCCATAAACGCAGCAAGGCGCTCGCGCAGCAACGTCTTGCTGTGGCTCGTCATTGTGGACCAATGATTCTCGATGGGGTCGGCGGCGTGGCTAGGACACGTCAACTAAGTACATAGGGTATGTATTGGAACGTACTGGTGTGGCAAGCGCTGCGGGAGGGGCTTGTTCCATCGACCGTCGTTTTGAAGAATGAGCGAAAGCCCGCGAGAACTTCGGTTGAAGTGATTCCTTTCTATTTTCGCTCGAAATATATCGATTGCACCCCGAAATATATTGAGCACTCGCTGAATTGAGCGCATACACAGTGAAATATAAGGAACGTCACTTGAAATATACTGCAACCTTCTTGGTTGCAGGCGAAATATAACGAATATACCACGAACGAAGTGGAACCGCCGCGAATTGGTTGTTCATTTCGCGAAAAAGTATGGTGAGGTCCTGAAATTAACCGAAAAAAGGTGTACCGTACCTTTCGATTCAATGTTGGAGTGGTACAGCCAGGAGTACCACTGGAAAATTTGGTATTCATTGCCTCTAGACATAAATATCCTTTCAGAAGTAATGCCTCTCTACGACGCGATAACTGACGAGCAAACTTGAAGCGACTTCCTGCAGATTTCAGCATGCAAACTTGAGCTTGTAAACTGACATTGACACCTCCATTCACTTTCCATTATGCCGTGACCGTCCCATCGCAAGCCCTAGAAATGTACTTGTATGATTTCAATTTGAGTTTGTCACGAAGAACTTCCATAAAATTATATTCCTCAAAATTACATAGAAATATTAATTTTGAATAGACTAGAAACAGGGTGGTCACAGCCGAGTACCATTCCAACATTGAATCGAAAGGTACGGTAGTATGGTGCATTTCAAC